>NW_004444272.1:382472-417539 GCF_000243295.1 Trichechus manatus latirostris | reverse complement strand
TTGTTTGTTCTTAGATCAAAGAACTCCATTTAATAATTCTTGTAAGTTTGGTTTGGTATTTACATAGTCCCTTAATTTCTGTTTATCTGTAAATGACCTAATTTCACCATCATATTTGAATGAAACTTTTGCAGGATATATTATTCTTGGCTGGCAATTTTTATTTTTTCTTTCAAGGTTTTATATATGTCATCCCATTGCCTTCTTGCCTGCATGGTTTCTGCCGAATAATCTTGGCTTAGTCTTATTGTTTCTCCTCTTTATATGATTTTTTTGTTTTTCTTGAGCTACTCTCAGGATTCTTTGTTTGTCTTTGGTTCTAGTGAATGTGATTATGATATGCCTTGATGATTTTCTTTTGGGGTCTATCCTATATGGGGTTCATTAAGCTTTTTGGATGGTCAGGTTTTCATGTTTCATGATATTGGGGAAGTTTTCTATCGACAATTCTTCTTGATCCTCTTTGTGTTTTCTGTTTTCTTCCCCTGTTCTGGAACTACAATCACTCACAGATTTTTGCTTTTGATTGTACCCCACATAATTCTCAAGGTTTTTTAATTTTTCTTTGTTCTTTTTTCTGAGTTTTCCTCAATCAGGGTTGTATCCAAATGTTTGTCTTCAATTTCACTGATCCTGTCTCCCATTGTTTCAAACCTGCTCCTCAACACTTCTGTGACACTGTCCATTTCTGAAATCTTGTTGTTTATCTTTTGGATTTCTAATTATTTTTGTATGTTTTCTAGTTGTGAAATTATTTTAGCATTTTGTTCCTGTATTTTCTTGAATTCTTCCATTTTTTTGGTCTGTATTTTCCATGAATTTGTCTGCCTTTTCCATGAATTTGTCTATTTTTTCCTCATTTTTGTCTGTTTTTTGCTTCAAGTCTTGGACTATTGTGAGTATTAAAAAATTTGAATTACTTTTCAGGTACTTCTGGTACCTTTTCTTCAACTGGAAAGTCACCTGGTGTTTTATTTTGGATGCCTACTGGAACCATCCTGTCCCGTTTTTGTAAATGTTTTGATATTGTCTGCTGTCTTCAGGGCATTCAGTAGTTATTTTCCTTGTTTATTGATTGTAGATATGTTTGTTTCATCCTGCTTTTTGTTTTATTTGGTTATGTATGAGAAGGCTGGCTGTGCATTCTTTATTGTTTGCTCATGTATGGGCATGATACTTTTCACCTCCTGCTCCAATGGGTAGGGTCAGTCACTCAGGTATGGTACAGCAGGGCAGGTCCAACTGAAGGGGAGTTGCTGGGATGGGTTGTTTGTGGCATGTATCAGGGCTGGTAGGGCGGGCCAGGAATCAGTGCAGGGCAGGTTCTGTTAGGCTATGCCTGTGCTGCTTGGGGTTGTGGTGTTCAGTGCACAGTGCAGGTAGGCAGCATCGGGGGGTGGGTGTTTGTGATGTGTGGAGCTAAGATGTGTATGGGAAAGAAGAGAGAGAGGAGAGAGAATCAGGATCCAAAAACATACACACAAACAAACAACAAAAAAGTGTGCTAAGGGAGCTTACTGTTGGAGTGGAGAGATGAAAAACTGAGAAATGGAGAAAAATAAAAGGAAAAAGGGCAAAAGGAAAAAATGAATAAATAAATATTAGAGAAAAAAGAAAAAAAAAAGCCCCCAAGTATCCAACCGGTGTGGCTAGTAGGACTGAGGAAGTTGCTCCCAGGCCGTGAAGTACAACCTGGCTAAAAGGGGGAGAGCTGTCACACAGTGGCAGGTATTCAGGAGCCAGGAAGAGAAGGGAAATATAGAGAGAAGAGAAACTGGAAATAAAGAAAGACAAAAAGGGAAAAAGAGAAGATAAAGAAACAGAAAAAAACAAAAAACAAAAAACAGAAAAAAGAAATGCCCCTAGGGAGGTCACTGTGTCTGCAGAGAGTAAGGGAGTAGCTCTCAAGCCACGCAGCACTGCCTGGCCAGAAGGGGCCCCCAAGCTGATAAAAGAAAAAGAAAACAAACAAACAATTCAAATCGAAAGAGAACAAACCAGAACAAAAAAGCAAAAAAAAGCCCATGATGTCCCACCCCGGCAGTGGCCCAGGCCGGAAAGCAGTCCCTCAGTTGAGCCGCACCCTGCAGCCTTTCAGGAAGAAGCAAAAATGGCACATAGAGCCATGTATTTGAGAGAAATTTGGGGGAGTGGTGAGAGGTAAGGAAGAAATTTAAAGATGCAGAAAAAAGCAACACCAGCAGCCAAAAATTGGCACTCAGGGAGCCGGCCAGTGGGAACAGGTGGAATCCAAGGGGCTCCGGCCAAGAGACTGTTGCCACAGAAAGCAGAGGAGGCCGAGTGGGGATGAGGAAGGGTGGGGGGTGGAAAAGCATATATCGCTGGTTACTGGTTGTTCTGTCTCCTGTTAGAAACTCTGTGAAACTGCTTTCTCATACCCCTTGTTCACCAATTTCTGATAGGAGTCCAAGATGGCAGATCCGTGTTGCATTAGCTGATAAGGGACCTCTGCATTATCTCTCCTCAGTCTGTTTTCTCGGTCAGTTTCTTATTCCATTCGGTGCTTGGCTGAGTTCTTTATCTCTTCATTTGATGCTTAGGGTTTCAGGATTTACGTGTGTCTCTGTTTGACTTAGTTTTTTAGATCTTTGCTGTGGAGGGATGGCATGGTGTTTCTGTTTTTAGTGCCATGTTGCCTGGAAGTCAGAGATCGGAACTCTTGTGCACCACTGGTGGGAATGCAAAATGATACAACCATTTTGGAAAATGATATGGCACTTTCTTAGAAAGCTAGAGATAAAAATACCATACAATCTAGAAATCCCACTCTTAGGAATATATCCTAGAGAAATAAAAGCTGTCACATGAATAGTCATATGCACTTCCATGTTCATTGCAGCGTTGTTCACAGTAGCAAAAAGATGGAAACAACCTAGATGTTTATCAACAGATGAATGGATAAACTATGGTATGTACACACAATGGAGTATTATGCAACAATAAATAACAATGATGAATCTGCGAACCATCTCACAACGTGGATGAATCTGGAGGGCATTATGCTGAGTGAAATAAGTCAGTCACAAAAGGACAAGTATTGTATGAGAGCACTACTATAGAAACTCATGGAAAGGTTTACACACAAAAAGAAACAATCTTTGATGGTTACGAGGGAGGGGAGGGGTGAGAATGGAAAATAAACAGATAATAGATAAGTGGTAACTCCGATCAAGCAAGAGACAGTACACAATACAGGGGAAGCCAGCACCACTTTTACAAGGCAAGGTCATGAAAGCTCCATAGACACATCCAAACTCACTTAAGGACCAAATTGCTGGGCTGAGGGATGTGGGAACAATGGTCTCAGGAAACATCTAGCTCAATCAGCATAGCATAGTTTATAAACAAAATATTCTACATTCTACCTGTTTGAGTGGTGTCTCGGGTCTTGAAAGCCTGTGAGTGGCCGTCTAAGATACTCCACTGGTCCTACCCCTTCTGGAACAAGGGAGAATGAAGAAAACTAAAGACACAAGGGAAAGATTAGTCCAAAGGACTAATGGGTCACAACTACCAAGGCCTCCACCAGACTGAATCCAGTGTGACTAGATGGTGCCCAGCTACCACCACTGACTGGTTCTAACACCAATCACAGTAGAGGGTCCTGGACAGAGCTGAAGAAAAGTGTAGAACAAAATTCTGACTCACAAAAAAAAAAAAAAAAAAAAAAAAGACCAGACTTACTGGCCTGAGAGAGACTGGAGAAACCTTGAGATTATGGTCCTTTTATCTCAGTAATGAAGTCACTCCTGAAGTTCACCCTTCATCCAAAGATTAGACAGGCCCATAAAACAAAATGAGACTAAAGGGGCACAGCAGCCCAGGGACAAAGACTAGAAGGCAGGAGGAGACAGAAAAGCTGGTAATAGGGAACCCAAGTTCAAGAGGGGAGAGTGTTGACATGTCCTGGGGTTGGTAACCAATGTCATAAAACAATATGTGTGCTACCTGTTTAATGAGAAGCTAGTTTGTTCTGTAAACCTTCATCAAAAGTACAATTTAAAACAAAGAAGTTTTGTCTCAAAAACATAAGAAACTAGAAAATGGCCAAATTTACCAGATAAGTTTGATATCTTTGATATCTTCTCTCCTTGAGTGGCAGGTGGGTGGATATTCTCAAAAATCAGATATATTTCTACTTCTGCTTGTTAATCCCAAAACTAGGCTTCCTTCTCTAATAATTTGCAGTGTGATACACAATTAGAATGGTTAAAGGGCCAGACATAGATATATGTGTATGAATCTTGTGCTGTGAAGGCCCATGGCAACTTGGGGGGGGGGGTCTCACAGTGCATAAAGGTATTAAAATGCATATTTAACTGAAACTCTCTACCATAAAAATCAGTACATTGCTTTTAAAGTTTGGAAAACAAAACAGATGTAGATGCCAAACTTGCTACTTGTAAAGGTGATTTATATAACTTTGAAATAGGGATTATAGCATCTTCTTGAGAGATGGTAGCATTTGTTTTTGTTATTGTTAGATGTCATAGAGTCAGCTCTGACTTATGGAGACCTCATGTATAACAGAACAAAACATTGCCTGGTCTTGCACCATCCTCTCAATAGTAGTTATGTTTGAGCCTATTGTTGCAGCCACTGTGTCAATTCATCTCATTGAGCATCTTCGTCTATTCTGATGATGCTCTACTAAGCATAATATCCTTCTCCAGTATTTGTCCCTCCTGATCACATGTCCAAAGTAAGTGAGACAAAGTCTCATCATCTTCACTTCTAATGAGCATATTGACTGTACTTCCCCCAAGATAAGATTTCTTCGTTCTTCTGGAAGTCCATAGTATATTTGATATTCTTGGACAACAGTGTGATTTAAATGCATAAATAAATACCTCTTTGGTTATTTTTTATTGCTCAGTTTTGGCATGTGTGTGAGGCAATTGAAAATATCTGGTGTAAAAATGGCATGGGGGTGGTATCTTACCTCTTCTATCTTCACAAGAGGAAGGGGACTCAAGATCAACAGCCCAAGACTGATTTCTATGAGGCAGGGATCAGACATGCCTCCTCTCTCTGCCATCTTTACCAACTCTGACACCAATTGTCCCTCCTACAGCACTCTCTACTTCTCTGCTACATTCAATAATTCATTGTAATGGTCACACAAAACTCATAGACAATAGTCAAGATTATGGAGTTTATTAGGGAAGAAACAGGTTACAATTCAGGCTCAGGGACACTCAAGGATTCTGTTCTTCGGTCAGGACAGTCTCTTCCCAGTCTTGCTCGAAGGCATGCCTCTCCCTGGCCCTAGGCCTCTGTTCAAAGACACTCAGCTTTCTCTCTCTGTGGGCCAAGAAACTCACGGCTCCATCTCCTGCAGCCAGATCTCTGTTGCCGGGTCTCTGATGCCGGGTCTCACTACCTTTAATGTTACCTTTCTCTCTCTCTCTCTCTCTGTCTTCTGGTTTCAGGGGCTTCTCAGTGCAGGGATTCCAGGTCCAAAGGACATACTGGCTCTTCTTCCTTGGTGGTGGTGAGATTCTGCTCTCTTCTGCCTTTAGGATGGTTTATTTCAAGCCTAGTGGGATGGCCAAACTAGCCAGTCCTTTTGGTGGGCTACATCTGCAGAGGCCCGCCCAATCACTTGGGTGAGATTTACAAGACCATGGCTAGAAGGGTCACACAAAAGCAATCTATAACATGGCACATGGCTTGGATCAGGCACAGCTTAGTCCTCCACCTGTCTCTCAGTTTATTGTGGACTTCCATGTTGCTGTGATGCTGGAAGGTATACCAACAGTATTTCAAATATCAGTAGGGTCCCACAAGGTAGACAGTTTTCAGTGGAGTTTCAAGAGTAAGACAGACTAGAAAGAAAGGCTTGCTAATCTACTTCCAAGAAAAAAAATGCCCGTCAAAACCATAGGAATGGTAGCATTACCTAAGCTAAATATATGTAAAGTGCTTATCCCAGAGTTTGTTATATATAAAATACTAATTTCAAATTTGGTTTCCTCTTCATATTCTTCTTCCAAATTTTTCACTTATTTTGGATCTGGATAAAACCCCATACTTCCATAAAGCCTAGCCATGACCATAGCTGCTATAACCTTCTCTGAACTCTTTCAATATATTTCACCTGAAATAAAATTAAAATCACTTCATCTATAGTCTAACTGTCAGCTTTGTTACTTATGGATGAAAAGATTGTTTCTCACTTAGGCTATAAGATCATTGAAGATCTAAACTCTAATGCATTTTTTTTTAGTTCCTAATTTGTCTCCCATACTGCTAGAGTGTAGTAAATACTAGTCAATATCAACAACACTGTACAAGGTTGAATAAGCATCCTTGACAACCTTGCATGAAAGAGTAAATCCTTTTATCCTAGAATTTCCTGTAGTTTTACCTTGCTTTTTTCCCACCTACCATGTCAGTTATTTACTTGTTTATTATCTGTTTTATAATCAGCTTCTATGCAAGAATTTGAACTCCATGAAGTCATGTACTTTGTTGTCTTCATTGCTTTATCACCATACCTAGAATGTTGTCTGCTAAGTAGTTCACACTCATTAAATATTTGGTTAGTTCCCTAAGATTTTCCATGTAATGTATATGGAGGTTGTGTGATGCATTAGTGAAGAGCATTGGGTTTCAGTGGATGGAACTTATTGAAATATTTGCTCTGTCACTAATTAGATGTGTAAACTTGAGGGAAGCCTTAACCTATTTGAAACACTTTGGCAAAATGGTAAAATAGAGTACCTAATTCAGGTTTTCTGTGAGAATGAAGTGAATATACACTCACACAGTGCATGTACACACATACGTATTTGTATAAAGAAAAGAAAACCCATTGCTTTTGAATCGATTCTGACCTATAGTGACCCTATAGGACAGAGTAGAACTGCCCCATAGGATTTTCAAGGAGCACCTGGTGGATTCGACCTTTTGGTTAGTAGTCATAGCTCTTAACCACTGCACCACCAGGGCTCCATTTGTATGTGTGTGTGTGTAAATATGCATCGGCACATAAATATATAGTGCACTCACCCCCATATATATATATACATACACACACAGTGTCATGGATTGAATTGTGTCCCCCCAAAATATCTGTCAACTTGGTTGGGTCATGATTTCCAGTATTGTATAATTGTGTACCATTTTGTTATATGATGTGATTTCCTTATGTGTTGTAAATTCAATCACCATGATCTAACAAGATGGATTAGCGGCAGTTATACTGATGAGGTATGCAAGATTGGATAGTGTCTTAAGCCAATCTCTTTTGAGATATAAAAGAGAGAAGCAAGCAGAGACACGTGGGAACCTCATGCCACCAAGAAAGCAATACCGGGAGCTGAGCACATCCTTTGGACCTGAGGTTCCTGCGCTGAGATGCTCCCAGACCAAGGGAAGACTGAGGCATCACAAAGACCTTCCTCCAGAGCCGACAGAGAAAGAGAGCCTTCTCCTGGAGCTGATGCCCTGAATTTGGACTTGTAGACTACTGGACTATGAGAGAATAAACTTCTCTTTGTTAAAGCCATCCACTTGTGGTATTTCTGTTATAGCAGCACTAGATAATTAAGACACATACACACATACATATATATATGTTATACATATATATGCCAAACCAAATCTGTTGCTGTCGAGTCGATTCTGACTCATAGTGACCTTATAGAACAGAGTCGAACTACCCCGTAGGGTTCCCAAGGAGTGGCTGGTGGAATCGAACTGCCAACCTTTTGGTTAGCAGCTGAGCTCTTAACCACTGTGCAGCCAGGCTATACATGTCTGTGTGTGTGTATATGTATACATGTATGTATGTATACATATGTATATAAGTATGTGTATATATATATATATATATATATATAAAATTAACACAGTCAGAACATGAGTATTTAATAAATGGTATTAATAATAGCAAATATCCTCAACACCTGCTCATTCATTTATGATTTGCAATATGAAAATACAATGATCATTGGCAATGGCGATCCGGTTATCTTTAATAAATAGTCTGTCTTCATGTAAATTAAACTGCTAGCAAAAGAATACTTAAAACTCATTACTTCCTAATCATTTTTACTAACTTTTTCTGGTTTCTGTACTTTTGAGAGATTGCTCATCGTATCTGGATGGTACATATGCTATATAATGATGTGCTATTGCACATCTCTTCCCAGCTCCACATTCATTGCTATCAACTTGGTAGCTAGAAAAGAGCCATGGTGGGGGTATTTACAGTGAAGAAGCTGGCAAATGGTAGAACAAGGGCTTACCTTACTGTTTGCTGATTGTCTAGGCTTAAACTGATGGAGATGTTAATAATGAAGATTAAACTTAAAAGATTATTGATTCTAGTGGTACAGCTGAAAGTGGTTTCAGTTCAATTAATAGCATTCAGTTTAATGATAAGTAGTATAATATTAGATCACATATCAGATTTATTAACAACGAATTTATTGTGAATAGAGTTAGTAGATTGGAATACAATTCAATTTGTCAAATCATGTATATATTGGATACAGATACAATAATTCAGCAAAAATCAACAAAACCATTTTGTGATAATTGATGGGCTATAATAATTTACAATAGAGTATTGTATGATTATTATTTTTATATTTTGTGCTACACATACTCTATGGCAACTGGAAATACATACATACACACACACACATACATCTTCTATTTTTCAGACTGACAGGTTAAATAAAATTAAATAAATTAAAAAAAGATTATTTGTGAATTTAGTAAGTTCTATCCCTCTCTTCAAGCCACCTAGTATGGGTTTATTTTTTCTCATATAATCTACTGCAGAAGTGTCTTAAAATATGTTCAGGATTTTACTGCGTATGTAATGATAAGAGATAGAAGTAACATTTACCAGGGCATCCAACTTTCAATTTCTTTTTATATAGATATCCAGTGAACCCAGCACTATTTTTTGAAATGCCGCCTCTTAAATATTGTACTCCCATACAAAATTTTCTGTAAATCAGATGCTTGAGTAATTTCTAAGTTCTGTATTCTATTCTATTATTTCATTCATCTTGTGCCAATATCACATTCTTTAACTTCTGTAGCTTTATAATTACTAATAGCTGGTATAGAAAGTCTTCCCATATTCTTCCTTTTTAAGAGTGAATTGGTTAACCTTGGTACTTTTTATTTTATATTAATTTTACAGTAAACTTTCCAAATAAGTTGATTTTCCATTACAATTTCAATAAATCTATGGCTTCATTCAGGGAGAAATAATATCTTTAGAGTAATGAGTGTTATAATCTATTTGCATGGTATAACACTCAATTTATTTGTCTTTCTCAATTTCTTTTAATAATATTGGGAGATATTTAATGTAGAGGCCTGGCTTACTTTTGTTAGATTCTTTTATTTTGTTTTAGAAGTTTTTACACCATTATAATAACGTCAACATTAAAATTTAACTTTTATTTATTGATAGTTGGTATACTTTGTGACTCAGATCTTTTCTTCACTAAACAATTTCTTTATTTCTAGTTTATTTTGAGTTTTCTATGGATGTAATATTGTCATCTATAAATTAATGAAGTTTTATTAAAGTATTTCCAATCCTATGTCTTCCATTTCTTTCTTTTTTTGCCTTACTGTACTGCCTATCGCCATAAGTACAAGGGTAAAAGCTGAAAAACTTGACTTTCTTACAATACCAGCAAGACAGTTTTAACATATGACCACCCAGTTTTGTTTACTTTTGTTTTACGTGTGTTGTATGCTGTAATTTTTTGCATATATTACTTATCACATTTAAAGAACGTCCTCCATTCTTAGTTTATTAAGAATATTTATCATGATTTTTTTATTATCAAATATTCTTTCTGCATCTATTGAGCGGTGCTTATGGCTTTTCTACCTTTTCCTTTTAATTTATTGAATTCTCTCAATTGATGTTCAGATCCTAAAGAACATTTAACTAGTTTATGAAGCTATCAATTTAGCTATATGTCTATATATAGATATATATCAATGTATTTCTTAATTTCCTTAATAGAACTATTTTTATTTTTTTCTATCAATTTTTGTAAAATTGTAGAGTTCAAAATATAGTTATCCTTACATGTACATATATACATGTATGCATGTGTGTGTATATACATATATAAATATATATATACATACATATACATACATATACATATACATATATATACATATATATATAGTCTAGGATCTAGTAATGTCTTTTTCTGTATCCCTAATATTGATAGTGTTTTTTTTTTTCCTCAGAGTTTATCAGTTTTTAAGTATGTTCCACAGAATCAACTTATTGTGTTTTTTTTCATTTATTTCTGGACTTTGTAAATTTTCTGTTGTATTTTTAACCTTGTTTTTTGTTCTTTCTCTACCTCATTAAGATATATTTACATCACTGATTTACAATATTTCTTTTCATGAAATATCTTCATGTAAGACCTTAAATCTCCTTTTAAAAAGTGCTTCAGGTTTATATCATTAAGTTTGAAATGTAACTTAATTATAATTGGAAGCTGTTTTGCCTTTCTTTTTGCTATTACAAACAATACCATTATCTTAGTATAAGCAAAAATATTATATTATTTTTTAATATCACCCTATGAATCTGCTCTATGGAAGAAAGATGTGGCAATCTGTTTCCGTAAAGATTATGGACTTGGAAACCCTATGGAGCAAATCTACTCTGTCCCGTAGGGTCGCTATGAGTTAGAATCGACTCAAAGGCTCAAAACAACATGAATGTGCAAGAAATTTATTAGGATATAGACCTAGAAGTGGAAATGCATTTAGTGTGTGTGCCAATTCAAATCTGCTAATGTCAACATTTTCTTGAAACATTTATATCCATTAACTTCCTACCTGTGGCTTCACCTAGTAACCGTACTTGAGTTTGTCAGAAGTTTTATTTTATTTATTGCCAATCTGATGAGTGAGTAACAATATCTAGTGTGGTTTTAATTTACGTTTTCTGATTACTCATATATATTTTCTCTTCTGTGATTTGTCTTGTTTTTTAGCCATTTATCTATTAGGTGTTTTCATTTTTCTTAATAATTTTAGAATGCTTTTAGTTATTTTTGATAATTATAAATTTCAGGGATATTTATGCATTCTTGAAATTAATCCCTTGTCATATGTATGTAATTGAGTCATCTACCTCCAGAATGTGCTCTGTCGCTTTACTTGTGCATTTTGAAATCCTAAATTCTTTAACGTAGTCAAATACCAATGATATAATTTATGTGTGTGGATATTTTATAAGAAATATTTTTTCTAATATTTTATTTCTAAAATTTAACAAATATGTCTTTAATCTTTATACTTTAATCCATCTAAAATTGATTTTGTTTTGTAGAATGCAGAAGTACAAGTAGTTTTATATATGGATAACCAAATCATTAAAATTCATTGACTGATGCATCGTTTTTTTATGCTTTACATTACCACATCTTCCAAATATTATGTTTTCATTTAGTATACTTCTGTTCCATTAGTTTATGGGACTATACTTTTGGCAATGGTATTAACATAGGTTTATATTAAGTCCGAGATCATGTTGCATATACTTGAAATTATAATGACTACAGAGTTGCTGTGAGTCAGAATTAACTTAACAGCAACAGGTTTTTTGGTTAAACCTTGTCCTGAATTCTTTCCTATTTGTGTTAGCAATAAATTTTTAAAAAATTAGAGAAATTCATTAAAATTTCTTCTAACATATGTAGCAATTTTTGAATAACTGATATCTTTGTACAATTAATTATCGCTAACCATGAACATGCTATTTCTTCAGTTATTTAGCTTGTCTTTAATGTTATCAATAATATTTATAATTTTTAATTAATCTTCATGTACATATTTTCTGATTTATTTAAAGATACTTTAAATTTATTCTCACTTTGTAAATGGTCTATTTAAAACTTAATTTTCTGCCAAATGTTACAATTAATAGCAATGTGATTATTTTTATGTGTTCAACAATACCCATCAAAACTGCCAAAATCTTTTAGAAATTCTTATATAACTAGTATTTTTTTTGTGTTTTCAAAGGATAAAATTATGTCAAGTAAAAATAATGAGGTTTTTTTTTATTTCTTCTCCATTTAAAAATTAGATAAGACAATTATTTGATCATCTTAATAGGTAAAAATATAATTTTTACCTTAAAAAGTAAAATAACTTGGTAAAATAGATTACCTTTCTATATGTTATAGTTTCAGTATATTATTTTATTCAATTTATTTTTAAATCAGGTGACAGGAGAAAAGAGAATATATATATATGTATATTTATACTGTCATTTATAATTACAGAGTTACCTTTACTGGTGTTCTTCATATTTTCATGTGAATTTGAATTACTTTCTAGGCTCACTTGCTTTAAGCCTGAAGAACTTCCTTAGTATTTCGCATAAGACAGGTCTACTAGCAGAAGATTTTTTTGAAAATTCCAATTTTGTTTATCTAGTAATGTTTTTGTTTAACATTCATTTTTTAAAGATAAGTTTGCTGGATGTAGGATTGTTGGTTGGAAGTCATTTTGCTGTCCCTCCCCCTCTTTGGGAAATTTGAAAATGTCATTGCACTGCCTTCTAGACTTGATTTTTCTGCTCAGAAGTCACCTCTGTCTTATTGGGGTTCCTTGCAAATAATTAATTATAATCCCTTGCTACTTTCAAGATTTCCTCCTGGTCTCTGAATTTCAGTGCTATTACTATGATGTGTTTGTGGATCTCTTTGAATTTTCCCTACTCAGAGTTATCTGAGATTCCTGGTTGTCCTAGAGCTTTTCAATAAATTTCGGAAGATTTCACTCATTAATTCATTCAACTATTTTTTGCTACTTTCTCTCATTACATGTGTTAGTGTGCTTTACTGTGTCCTATATTTCTCTGAGACTGTTCATTTTTTGTTGTTCTTTTTTTTTCTGTTTGTTGTTTGTATTGTATAATCTCTATTAATGTTCCAGTTTGCCAATCCCTTCTTCTACTAGTTCAAATCTACTAATGAGGCCTTCTAATGAATTTTTCACTTTGTTTACTGTACTTTTCAACTTCAGTTTCACAATTGGGTTATTTTATTTAATGTCTATCTCTTTATTGATATTTTCTACCTGTTACAACATTGTCATCATACCTGCCTTTATTTTTTTAATCATGATTTCCTTTAGTTCAGTGAACATATTTATAATGGCAACTTTGAAGTCTTTGTCTGTTAAATACAACATCTGGTAACTCCCAGACACAGTTAATGTTGCCTACTTTTTTTCTGGAATATGAGACATACTTTCCTGTTTCTTTTCATGTCTCATGATATTTTGTTGGAAGCACCAGAGATAAAATATTGTAGCAAATCTGGCTACTGGTCCTCCCCCTCTGGGGCTTGTTATTATTATTTTCTTGTGTATTTGTTGAGTGATTGGATTATTTCAATGAAGTCTATTTCTTTTCTAATAGTATTAAGCCTCTGATGTTGCTCCTCAAGGGGTGCAGCCTTGGGTATGTCCTTTGTCACCCTGGGCTAACTGTGGTTTTGACAGGGTTTTCTCTGACTGTATATTCCCCTGACCATACCCAGCATTTAACCAGACATGGCTCTGGCAGCATGGTTGTCCATTTTCCCACCCTTGCTTATTCTATAATATTCCTTGGACACAGACAGACATAGTTCTGGCAGCAAGCTTGTCCATTTCCTACTTTTGCCTCTCTGAATATATGCTGAATAAAACCTGTCTTTTTGCTTTACTAAACTTTGTTATGTTTTTACTCTAGAATGGCACAGTTGTTGCAGAGATTTCTGAAGCTATGAATCCATTTTAACTCAGAAGATGTGGACTGTGGAGCAGAAGCCAGCAAAGAGAGGTCTTATGTTCTGGACTCAAGCATTCACACACATGTGCCTTCATCACCGATGGGGTAAGTGCTGTAGAAAATGAGCCTTTGCTTATTCTTCTTTGTTATCTTTCTCATGTTTTCTTAGGCATATTTGTTTGAAAACTTGGTTGTTTGCTTAAGAAGAACCTTTCTTAGATTTTTACTTGATACTTTCATTAAGAGTGATATCTAGTAACTCTTTTGGTGAGCTGTAGTTTAGGTCCAGATTCGGGCATTTGAAACATTAAAGAGGTAATTCTATTTTCAAAGAGCTCTGGATCACCATAAACCACAAAATTTGGGCCTTTTTGTGACTCAGAAAATCTGGAAAATACTGCTCTGTTTTGCCATATTTGCAGGAGGAGCTGGCAGCTCCTGGCCTGTTTTATGAAATTTGCAGGGAGAAGTGGTAGCTCTGTAACAGTTTTATGGTATAGTTTCTCAATAAAGAATCACAATGCTAAAATTAAAATAATCAGTAGCTATGTTAAACTACTTTCTAGTTGGAGGAACTAGTATATTTAAGGTCTAAAATAAGAGACTAGGTCTCTAGCTGTCAGAATGAATTAAGTTCAAAAAGAAGGAATCAAAATGCTTGAAACTTAGAGCTTAACTTCTTTTTATTTTATTTTTTTTAAACATTTTTTAATGTACTTTAGATGAAGGTTTACAGAACAAATAGTTTCTCATTAAACAGTCAGTAAACATACTGTTTTATGACATTGGTTAACAACACCATGACATGTCAACACTCTCCCTTCTTGACCTTGGAGGAACTTTATTTTGGTGAAAATACATACAGCCAAAGTTACACCATTTCAAAAGTTTCTACATGTACAATTCAGTGACATCAATTACATTCTTCCAGTGTGCTGCTATTCTCACTATCTTTTTCCAAATTATTCCATCACCATTATCTTCAACTCACTGCCCCCTAGGCTTCCCATCAAACCTTTTGAGTTGCTGTTGTCAATTTGATCTCACATAGATGATTTTTTTTGTACCTTAGATGAAGTTTGCAGAACAAATAGTATTTCATTAAACAGTTAGTACACATATTGCCCTACAACAATGGTAAACAACTCCACGACACGTCAACACTGTCTTTTCTCAAACTTGGGTTACCTATCACCAGCTTTCCTATCCCCTCCTGCCTTCTAGTCCTTGTCCATAGACTTCTGTGCCTCATTAGTCCTGTTTTGTTTTATGAGGCTGTCTAATCCCTGGCTGACTGGTGAACTTCAGGAGTGACTTCACCACTGAGCTAAAAGGGTGCCCAGGGCCCATACTCTCGGGGTTTCTCCAGTCTGTCAGGCCAGTAAATCTGGTCTTATTTTTGTGAGTGAGAATTCTGTTCTACATCCTTTTCCACCTCTTTCCAGGACCTTCTATTGTGATCCTGGTCAGAACAGTCAGTGGTGGTAGCTGGGCACCATCTAGCTGTACTGGACTCACTCTGGTGGAGGCCATGGTAGCTGTGGTCCATTAGTCCTTAGGACTAATATTTTCCTTGTATCCTGTTCTCTTCATTCTCCCTTGCTCCTGAAGGGGTGAGACCAGTGGAGTATCTTAGATGGCTTCTCACAGGCTTTTAAGACCCCAGACGCTACTCACCAAGGAAGAATGTAGAACGTTGTCTTTATAAAGTGTGTTATGCCAATTGAGTTAGATGTTCCCTGAGACCATGGTCCCCACAGCCCTTCACCCAGCAAATCAGTCCCTCAGGGAGTTTAGAAGTGTCTATGGAGCTTCCATGACCTTTCCTTGTACAAGTTGTGCTGGCTTCCACAGTATTTTGTACTGTCCGACCCTTCACCAAAATTACCACTTATCTACTGTCTATTTAGCTTCCCCCCACCCCTACTATCCCTCATAACCAACAAAGATTGATTCTTTTTGTGTGTAAATTTTTACATGAGTTTTTACAGTAGAGTTCTCATACAATATTTATACTTTTGTGATTGACTTATTTCACTCAGCATAATGTCCTCCAGTTTCATCCATGTTATGAGATGCTTCACAGATTCATCACTGTTCTGTTTCTTTGCATAATACTCCATTGTGTGTATGTACCATAGTTTGTTTATCCATTCATCTGTTGATGGGCATCTAGGTTGTTTCCATCTTTTTGCTACTGTGAACAAGTGTTCAATGAATATGGGTATGCATATGTCTATTCATGTGACAACTCTAATTTCTCTAGGATATAATCCTAGGAGTAGGATTGCATTTTGTAGTGCTTTTTTTGTGGTGCTGACATTTTCTTTGTTCCTCTTACTCTCCTGTGCTGAGTCCCTTTTGTTTGTGGATTTCTTTTTCATTCTTCTGTTTTTGTAGGTTTTGTTTTTACTGAGACTTTATGTTTTTCTTCTTTATTTTGATGAGTAGGTTTGTTAACTTTCTTTGTGGTTACCTTGAAATTTACCCTTATCTTCCTAGATTTGAACTAGTCTATTATTACTTGGTATCGCTTTGCCTTCCTCTCTGTTAGAAGGTTCTATACCTGCACCATTCATTCCCTCTTTTATTTTCTGATGCTGTTGTCATTTACAGATTTACCTCTCCGTTTCCATTCTTGTAATTCTTTTGACTTTGCATCGTCCTTAAGAGTTCATTTCCTAGGTTGGTATCAGCTAGTACAATTCTGTGTACTATATTCAGCCTGTGGACTGATGTTGTTTGTTCTCAGATTGAAGGACTCCCTTTAATAAGTCTTGTAAGTTTGGTTTGGTTTTCACATAGTCCGTTAATTTCTGTTTATCTGGAAATGACTTAATTTCACCATCATATTGGAACGACAGTTTTGCAGGATAGATTATTGTTGGCTGGCAATTTTTTTCTTTCTTTCAAGATTTTATATCTGTCATCCCATTGCCTTCTTGCCTGCATAGTTTCTGCCGAATAATCCGAACTTAGTCTTATTGTTTCTTGTCTGTAAGTGACTTTTTTTAAAGCTGCTCTCAGGATTCTTTGTTAATATTTCATTTCAGTGAATGTGACTATGATATGCCTTTGTGATTTTCTTTTGACATCTATCCTATATGGGGTTCTTTGAGCTTCTCGAATGGTCAGCTTTTCATCTTTCATGATATTGGGGAAGTTTTCTGTCAGTAATTCTTCAGTGATCCACTCTGTATTTTCTGTTTTCTCCCCCTGATCTGGAACTCCGATCACTCGCAAATCTTTGCTTTTGATTGTATCCCACATAATTCTCTGGGTTTCTTCATTTTTCTTTATTTTTTTTTCTGATTTTTCCTCAAACAGAGCTGTATCCAAATGTTTGTCTTCACTTTTGCTGATCCTGTCTTCCATTGTTTCAAACCTGTTCCTCAGCCCTTCTATGACACTTTGTCTATTTCTGAAATCTTATTGTTTATCTTTTGGATTTCTAATGGTTGTTTTTGTATAATTTCTAGTTGTGAATGTGTTTTAGCATTTTGTTCCTGTATTATTTTCTTGAATTCTTCTATTTTTTGTCTGTATTTTCCATGAATTTTTCTGCCTTTCCCATGAATTTTTCTATTTTTTCCTCATTTTTGTCTGCTTTTTGCTTCAACTCTTGGATAATTCCAAATATTAGAGATTTGAATTCTTTATCAGTTAAGTCTAGTATCTTCTTGTCTACTGGAATTTCATCTGGTGTTTTATTTTGGATGTCTACTGGAACCATCCTGTCTTGTGTTTGTAAATGTTTTGATATTGTCTACTGTCTTCAGGGCATTCAGTGGTTATTTTTCTTATTTATTGATTGTGGATTTGTTTGTTCCATCCTACTTTTTTGTTATATTTGGTTATGTCTGAGGAGGCAGGCTTTGCATTCTTTGTTGTTTGCTCGTCTGTGGGTATGATATTTTTCACCTCCTTCTCCAATGGGCAGGGTCAGTCACTCAGATATGGTACAGCAGGACAGGTCCAACCGAAGTGAGGTTGCTGGGATGGGCTGTTTGTGGCACATACCAGGGCTGACAGTGCAGACTGGGAATCAGTGCAGGGCAGGTTCCAGTAAGCCGTGCTTGTGCTGCGTGGGAGTGTGATGTTCAGCTCATGGTGCAGGTAGGCAGGAAGGGGGGTAGATTTTGATGTGTGGAGCTAAGATGGGTATTGAAATGATGAGAGAGAGGAGAGAGGAACAGGAGCCAAAAACATACACACAAATGGAAAAGAGTTTTAAGGGAGTTTGCTATTGGAGTGGAGAAATGAGAGACTGAGAAATGAGGAAAAAATAAATTTAAAAAAAGGGTAAAAAAGTGAATAAATCGAGAAACTGATAATGAAGACAGACAAAAAGGGAATAAGAGAGAGAAGAAAATGAAACAAACAAACAAAAATAAACCAAAAACAAGAAAAAAGAAATCACCCCCGGTTTGTCCCTGTGCGTCTGTGCAGTTTAAGAGAGTAGCTTCCAAGCTGCATGGTACTGCCTGGCTAGAAGTGTCTCCCAAGCCAAGAAAAGAAAAAAGAAAACAAACAAATCAAAACAGAACAAAGAAACAAATAAAAAAAAAGCCCCAGGGGTCCCACTTGCATGACGGCATTTCGCAAATAGTATTTTGCAGCCTTTCAGGAAGAAGCAAAGATGGTGCATGGAGCCAGGTATTTGAGAGAAAGGAATGGGAGGTGGTGAGAGGTAAGGAAGAAGTCTAAAGAAGCAGAAAAAAGCAACACCAGCAGCCAACAAAAGGCACTCAGGGATCCAGCCAGTGCGGGTGGGTGGAATCCAAGCAAGGGGTGATGCTGGTGTTTCCTGGCCAAGAGACTGTGGCTTCAGGAAGCAGAGGAGGCTAAATAGGGGTGAAGAAGGGTGGGGAGTAGGGAAGCCTATATTACTGGTTACTGATTGTTCTGTCTTCTGCTGGAAGCTCCGTGAAGCTGCTTTCTCATACTCCCTTTTCGCTAATATCCGATAGGAGTCCAAGATGATGGATCTGTGCTGCGGTAGCTTATAGGGGACCTCTGCATGTATTCTCCTTGCTCTCTGTTCTCGGTCTGTTTCTTATTCCATTCGGTGCTTGGCTGAGTTCTTTATCTCTTCATTTGATGCTTAGGGTTTTAGAATTGATGTGTGTCTCTGTTTGACTCAGTTTTTTCTGATCTTTGCTGCAGAGACATGGCATGGTCCTTCTGACTATAGCGTCATGTTACCTGGAAGTTCTCAGAGCTTAACATCTTTGGTAAATGAGCCTGGATATCCCCCCCACCCCTGCTACCAAGACATTGGTTTGGGGTTCATATTTAAAAAAACACTATAAACTGGATATATGAGATGTACTTTGGAACTTCAGTGACCACTATGGGAAAATTTGCTTTCATTTGTGTTGTTTTTTCCTCTTTGGGAAACTTTTGCTTGATACTCAAGTTTTGTCAAAGATCTAATATTCCTCCATCTAAAGCTCTGACAAGTTAACAAGTTTTATCTATAATCTATTTTTTCCACTGAATTGAGTCAATCTTACCAAAAATTGTTATATATACTTTAAGAAACTAGGATTCCAATATCCTTGACTTGTGTGGTATTGTCCAGTGAGTTTATGTGGTCTTTCTGTCTCATTTTGCTCTGAAGGCTTGCTTCTGGTCTAGAGCATTGTGTCTGAATTTTTGTCTTGTATCAGATTGGAGGCTATGGCTGACAGTTGTCGGTTCTGTAAAGCTGCCTTAGAACCTCAGTTCTTTCCACGTCCAAGAAAAACTGCGTCCTGCGCCTGTCTTATGATTTAGGCTTTCAGTAACTACTTTGAAAAACTTCATGTTCTGTATGTCAATCTTAAAAGCAAAATCTTTCTAAGTAACTGAAGCTAGATATTGTATAACCTGTGTTTTATTTAAGGAAAAGCTATAATTTTGTCTTAAAGTAAAACTAGCATCTCCAGAGTAGGAAAAATAAGGTATAGGACAAGCTTAGTAAAATATTGCCAAAGAGCTTTGGTATTAACTGGGTAGATAAAATGTTGTGATAAAGAGAAAGTAAAACTGCTTACCAAGAGAATAGTAAAAGGGAAAGAATTTAATTATCTTTTGCCCTTCAAAATGCCTAGGTCAACTTAAACATATGTAAAAGAATTGAAGTGACCTAATCTTTTCTTCCATGAGTCAAGAGAGTGAAGGCGGGGCCAGATCAGACTTTCCCAGTCTTCAGTTTCTGAGGTCATATAGTTCCAGGGATACTTTTGAAAGATGCCTTCTAACTAGATGGAGATCTTTTTTCAAGACAAAAGAAAATAAGAAAAAAAAAATTACTGTTTTACTATAGTTATCAGAAATTGGGTAGATCCCAACTATAAAAGAACTGTAAACAAGTTTTCTCTATTGTAAGGGAACTCTAAGAAGCCAAAAAATAGGAATCACAATGAGACACATCAGAAATGGCCTGGAAAATGTTTCCATCCCTTGCCAGAGACTTAAGGGTATATCCATATCAATGAATTGGTCAATTGAGTAGAAACTTTGTGATTTCCAAAGCTAGTTGATAAAATATGTAAGGGCTAAAATTAGATTGGGGAAAATATGGGAACTAATAAAAGTGGAATGAAAATTTAGAATATTTAAACAAATTTTATTTCAACTACAGTTATGTTTTACAGTATGCATACCTAAAATAATTTCCAAGACATTTTACTTACTGATATTAGAGTTAATAGATATTTGTCATAATTTAATTTTATATATGTTTGCTTTTTGAGCTACAAAAGGATATACATACATGTATATGTGTGTGTATATATGTATATATATATACTTACATGTATATATATACATTTATATATATATATATTTGGGCCTGCTAGTGAGTGTTTTCATCTTTGCCATTTTAAAGGGATGCACTATAAGAGATGCAACAAAGATAACATTTAAAAGGTTTATTAAAAAGAAATTTATTTGATATGATCAAAGGTTGTATCTGTCTGACTTAAGTTTAATAGTTTAACTGATGAGATTTTTAGGAGCTTTAATGTTAAACAGCATATGAAAAAAGATTTGGGTTTCTCATTAAAATAACAAAATTTTCTTTGATTACTGAGTTGAAGGGTTAATTTATTCTTTGTGTAATCTGCCTTGAAAATAAAGGTTTGGTCCGTTATTAGAATAAAATTTCTAAGCCAAAAACCAAGCCACATGGCTTGAGGAAAAAAAAATAAAGCTAAGGTTTTTACCTTTAAGATCTTTAATTAAATAACTTATTATTTCTTGTTGACCTATAATAAACTCCTGAGAACTTTGGAACTTCATGAAAAGTGACAATTTTTTTTTTATAAAGGAAAAGTGCTAAAAATATTTATTTAATATGTTATAAATTACATGATATGGGTTGTCAAAATCAAGAGAAGTGCCTGATTCACTTTGGGTTAAAATTTATATGTTAGTATTTCCTGTTATGTTTTTGCCTAATATTAGACAGCAAACGCATGTTATGTCATAATTTTATAATTTATTATTAACTTGGCTGCACCTTTATTTTTTGAATCTATCATCATCAAAGTCAATGCTTTGACCACAGAATTCAAATCATTTACCTATAAAGTTCTTTTTTTTTTTAATTACTATTCAGGTATTTAGAGTCTTGTTTATCTTGGAATATTCTTGGTGTATCCTGACTATACAGTATTATGTCTCAAGATTATTTTGTATTATATCTGAAGCTCTTTGAATATAAGGTTAGTGATTATACTTAGAAATATTTTTGTCTAAAGTTTTTTTAATTGATTTTATTTAGCCTTTAAATTATGCTTGTAATTAATTTCTATCAGGTTTTTCACTATTAAGAGCATTATTTTTATAAATTAATCATGGCCATATTAAGTTTTGTCATCTGCACATGTTTTTACTTTGCTGATTTGCTGAAAATATTTGATCAAAATATCTCAACGAAAAGATGGACTATATTGAACTTATGAAAAGGACTGTGACTAGACTAAATCAATATTTCTAGAACTTGTATGTAGAAGCTGATGAGTTCACAGACTGTGACTGATCCAAAATCATGTGGAACAGAAATTAACTTAGAAGACTGAGCGAACTAAGGAATTACTATGGGTTTTAAGTGGGAATATTGCTGATGTCTTAAGGTCTTACTTTCTGGACATAAAAAACCATTTTCCTCTTTTCTCCTAATGGGTTTAGATATTTTAACTCTTGAATTAAAATTTCCTGTTGGTAAATTTAGCAAAGTTGTAAATGTCATAACAGAATAAGTGTCTGAAGTTCAAGATATGATTTTACAAAACAGAACAGCATTAGATTTCCTGTTAGACTCTCAAGGAACAGTTCATGCCTTAATAGATAAATGTTGCTGTGTTTATATTAACATGTAATCTGAGGTTTTGTAGAATGTAGTTTCTGTTGATGCACATAAAAAGCAATTACTGATGCTGCTTATGTATAAACAAACACCTCATGAGATTTATTTCCTTGGTTCAAAGAGCTTATGGTCATGGTTTCGTTGGTTATTGCAGACAATTGACATAATATTAGTGTTAGTTTTTCTGTTCCGTCTCCTAGTTCACTATATGGTGTCTAAGAAAAAGAAAACCTGTTGTCAACGAGTCGATCCCAACTGATAGTGAAACTATAAGATGGAGTAGAGCTGCCCCATAGGGTTTAAAAGTAGCAGCTGGTGGATTTGAAATGCCAACCTTTTTGGTTAGCAGCTGTCTTAGCTATATAGTGCCACTGTAACAGAAATACCACAAGTCAATGGCTTTAACAAAGAACAATTTATTTTCTCAGTCTAGTAGGCTAAAAATCCAAATTCAGGGGGTTAGTTCCAGGGGAAGGCTTTCCTTCTGTGTTGGCTCTGGAGTGAGATCCTTCTCATCAATCTTTCCCTGGGCTAGGAGCTTTTCTATGGAGGAACCCTGGGTCCAAAGGGTGCACTCTCCTCCTGCTGCTGCTTTCTTGGTGGTATGAGGTCCCTCCCTTTCTGCTCACTTCCTTTTCTTTTTATTTCTTGTAAGCTAAAGGTGGTTCAGGCCACACTCCAGGAAAAAATCCTTTTACATTGGATCAGGGATGTGACCTGAAGTGTTACATCCCTCCCTAATCCTCTTTAACATAATCTAATCTTGCTTTATTAACCATAGACAGAGATTAGGATTTACAACACTTGGGAAAATTACAATCACAAAATGGAGGACAACCACAAAATACTGGGAATCATGGCCTAACCAAGTTGACACATATTCTGAAGGGACACAATTCAATCCATGACAGCAGCTGAACTCTTAACCACTGAACCACCAAGGCTCCATATGGTGCATAGGATCTTAAAAACCAGGTTGTGTCTAACTACAATTTATTGAACATTTTTGATCAAAATTCTATAGCAAGATCATGTTCCAAAGGAGGAAACCATGAAAGAGTTGTAATTCTCCTGGAATCCAGCTTTCTGGCTTTAATGGAGGTTAGAGTCACCCACACAGGCCACTGCCTTTGGGTGTCCTTTTGAACCTTGAACTTTGAGGAAAAAAAAAAAAAGAAAAACACAACTGATGCTTGAAGCTACTTTTGAGTCAAACAAAGGTCCAGATAAACTAATGAGAACGTTTTGCTATTTTGCTCTGAACATTGTGTTTTTTTTGTTTGTTTGTTTGTTTTGTTTTTTTTTTTTTAAGAATTCAGTCTCTTTTGTGAGCTATGTTTAGGGTAAATCAGTAATTGGTTTAATTAGTCTTAAAGACAATGTCATATGACATACTTGTCTAATGTTTGTAATCAAACTTTACTATGCAGAAAATTATATATTTTAAAGAAACCATATTCTCAGAGGAGATCGACCTCATGGCTCAGACTCCATTATGTCTTAGGCTCCACTTCTGCTTCTGAGAATGTGACCAATGACTGTCAATAGGTAAGCCAAGGAGGAGCAGCTTGCCCTCAGGAAGAAAACTTAGTACGTTTTAAAGAGATTAACTGAAGACCTCCAGCAGGAGAGGTCCATCTTTTATTAACTTGCTAATCATGTATTCTCTAATGGAAACTTGGTTGTTGCATGTAAATTTTTCTATACCTTCTGTTTTCTCTAGACAAACTTTGTGTGCTCCTTATGGATATATGTTTTTGTGTGGTGGATCCAATTATGCTACTTTAGATGATCCTCTCCAACTGATGGTGAATTTACACAGGCAATCTCATATTTAGATTCCTGGCAAAAACATGAGCAATGCACTTTGGGAATTTAGGATTATCTTTAGATATTCATAGTAATTAAGTTAGTAAATATTGGAAAGTTGACATTAATTTGTTACAAATTGTAAAACTAGAGTCAGAAGAAAATCCATTGATCCTACATTCAGGTTAGGGTTGGTACCTTTAATTCCTATTTACGGTACAGTTGAATTGGTGAAATCTTTAAGAAATTTATCAATCACTATGGGACAAATAGCAGACAAAGTTGTAAATGAGATGGAAATACAACATCAATCTCTGATCTCGTCAAAGCCAAGGTGACATTAGATAACAGAATAGTCTTAGATTTTTATTAGTCCAAGAAAGTGTACTCTGTGCTGTAGCAAACACCTCTTGTTGCATTTGGATAAATAACACAGGAGAAGTAGAACAGGATATATGCAGAAGTAGACAGCAGTCTACTCAGTGTGTAACATACACACTGTAAAACCATTATAAACACCAAATTTATTTGGTTTGTTACCATCAGGAATAAGTGCATAGGCTAGATCACTATTGCAAGGAATAGTAACATTCTTATTCTGCATCCTGATAGTATTAGGCATAATAAAACTTAACTTTTATTGTCTTATATACTTAAAAGGTAAAAGAAGTCCTCAGGCAAAAAATGGTGACGTACATTGAGTGCTCACTTCGGCAAGGGGATTGATGAGAACATGGCTCTTATTTAAGATCCTGGTGAAGAACTAGATGGTATCTGGTGGAAAACCCACACCATGAGTTTCAAAAGCCTGCCATGGCTGCCATCTAGGGGCTCAACTAAGTTCAGGTGTTGATCATTGATGTGTTATCTCCAATCTCCAATCAAAAGGAGGGAATGATTTAAGAGATAATATTGGAACCATTATTCCCTGTCCTTGAGCATAGAGAAGGTGACCCAGCTGGAGCTGGACTCACAAGGACACGTCAACTAGGCCCTGAGATATAAAGACAATAGCTAAGACAATCTTGGAGAACATCTTTCAGGGAACCTTTCACATAAACTAATCAAACAGAGCACAAAAGACCCACATACTATCCACTCTTATCTTCTTCTGTTAGCATTAAGTGAATACTAAGATTTTTTGAACCAATGAAGACCCTCCTCACTGTCATTACTGAAACCTCTACGAATGATTGTTAAGAAAGATGATTCAAAATATAGAACCATGGTGACTTAATAGTTTTTAGTCAATCTGTGAAAAGGTGAAGTTTTCAATGATTTTGCCCATTTGTAATGTCAATATATACTGATCATTCTGCAGAGTCCCTTGGACTCAAGCAGACATGGCTCTGGCAGCATGCTTGTCCATTTCCTACTTTTGCCTCTTTGAATATATGCCAAATAAAACCTTTATTTTTGCTTTAAAAAAATAAATAAAATTAAAAAATGAAAGTTAAATAAAAACAATACCAGATAAAGAAAACTGTTTTTTTCTTTTTTTTTTGCTAGTGACCTGTCTTATGAGAAATACTAAGGAAATTCTTCAGGCTTAAAGTAAGTGAGCCTAGATAATAATTCAAATTCACGTGAAAATACAAAGAACACCAGTAAAGGTAATTCTGTAATTATAAAAGATAGTATAAATATATATGTATTTCTCTTTTCTTCTGTTACTTCATTTAAAAATAAATTGTATAAAATAATGTGTTGCATTTATAACATATAGAAAGGTAATATATTTGTAATATATTCACCAATAATAGCACAAAGGTGGTGGGTGGGTGCAAAGCTGCATGGGACTAAGGAAATTACTACAGATGGTAAATTAGTAATTTTAACAACTTTTTTTTTATTCTTAACATTAATAGATGTTTTGTCTAACAGTAATACTGTCAAAAGGGGTAATAGAATAGAGCTATCAAGAAGTTATATTTTTATAACTAACTGGAATTAATCTATTATAAATCTAAAGCTGATTCTGAAAAGTAAAGATGTTTGTTGGTAAGCCTTAGAGCAACTACTAAAAAAAGACTAAAAAATAATAGTAAAAACATGTTAAGGAAATTTAAACGCTCCATTAGAAAACACTTACTGGAAAATAAAGCAGTAAATGAGAAGTAGAGAAACAAAAAATACATATACATGAAACACATAGAAAATGAAAATAAAAGGGCAGACATAAATCCAACTGATTCAGTAATAACATTAAATGTTAGTAGGTTAAATGATTCAGGTAAAAGTCGGAGATTGTCAGCCTGAATATACAAACACAATTCCACCACGTGCTGTCTAGAGGAGACATATTTTAGATTCAAAGATACAGGTAGATTGAAAGTAACAGGATGTAAATGCATATATCATACAAACAACAATCACAAGCAACTTGGAATGATCAAATAGACATCAAATAAAATAAACTTTAAAGAAAAAATATGTTACTGGAGATAAAAGTGGGACATTTTATAATAATAAAAATGTCAATCCCTCAAGAAGATACAACTATAAACATATATGCACCTAATAACAGAGCAACAAAATACATGAAGTAAAACCGGCTAGAAATATTCTGGGCCATAAAACAAAACCCAATAAAATTAAAAGGGTAGAAATAATAGAAAGTATGCTTTCTGACCATGATGAAATAAAATTAAAAAATCAGTAACAGAAAAAAATTTGGGAAACATCCAAATATTTGGAAATTAAACATTGCACTCCTAAACAACCAATAAATCAAAGAAGAAATGCAAACGGAAATGAGAAAATAATTTGAGATAAATAAAATTTAATACACAACATATCATAAATTATGGGATACAGCTAAAGCGGTACTTAGACAGAATTTTATAGCTTTAATTGCCCATATAAACAAAGAAAAAAAAATCACAAATTGAAAACTTAAAATTCACCTGAAGACACTGGAAAAAAAAAAGAACAAAGTAAAACTAAAGCAAGCAGAAGGAAGTAGATAATAAATATTAAGAGTGGGAATTACTGAAATAGAAAAACACAATAGAGAATATCAAAGAAACCAAAAGATGAATCCTTCAAAGATCAACAAAATTGACAAACATTTAACAAGATTGGCCATGAAAATAAGAGAGACATCTCAAATTACTAGAATCAGAAATGAAAAAGATGTTACTAGCAATGTTACCAAAATAAAAGAGATTATCAAGAAATACTGTGTACAATTGTATGCTAAGAAATTAACAAATAAGATCTTACATGAAATAGACAAATTTCTAGAAAGACACAAACTACCATAACTGATTCAAGAAAAAATAGACACTCTGAGTAGACCTATCACAAATGAAGAGATTGAATTAGTAATTTAAAAAAAAAAAAAAAACTACTTACAAAGAAGAGCCCAGATCCAGACGGCTTAACTGCTAAAGTCTACCAAACAAGTATAGAAGAAATAATAAAATTTGTCACAAACTCTTCCAAAAAATAGAAGAGGAAAAAACACTTTCCACTCATTTTATGAGGGAAGGGTTATGCTGATATCAAACCAGACAAAAATACCATCAGGGGAAAAAAAAATTCAGACCAATAGCTTTTATAAATACGGATGCAAAAATTCTCAACAAAATACTAGCAAACCAAATCCAGTAACACATAAAAATAATCATATAATATGATCAAGTGAGAGTCACCTCAGGAATATAAGGTTAGTTCAACAACCGAAAGTGACTCAATGTCATCCATCATATAGTAGTCCCTGGATGAAGCAAACGTTTAAGCACTGGACTATTAACCAAAGTTTGGTCGTGCAAATCAACCCAAAGTCACCTCAGAAGTAAGACATGGCAGTCTACTTTTGAAAGTCACAGCCTTGAAAACCTTATGGAGCACAGCTCTATTTTGCACACTTGGGGTCATCACGAGTTGGAATCAACTCAACAACAACTAAGAAACAAAACAATCCAACATATGAACAGAATAAAAAGTGAAAATCATATGATAATCTCTATTAATGCAGAAAAAAATTTGACAAAATCCAGCACCCTTTCATGATAAAAACACTCAACCTACTGTGAATAGAAGGAAACTTCCCCAAGTAGATAAATGGCATTTATAAAAAAGCCACAGATAACATCATACTTAATTGTGAAAGACTAGATTATTTTTCCTAACTTTAGAAAAAAGTCAACGATGTCCACTATTTATACTTATATCAGACATTGTATTAACCAGGGCAACTAAAAAAAAAAAAATACAATGAAAGGCATCAGATAGAAAAAGAAGTAAAACTATCTCTATTTGCAAATGACATGATTTTGCGTATAGAAAATTCTAAGGAATGAACTAAAAAAGTATTAGAATTAATAAATAAGCTCAGCAAGGCTACAGGGAGTAGGATCAATACACAAAAATCAATTGTATTTTTACATACTTTCAATGAACAAACCAAAAATTGATTTAAGACGACAATGTCTTTTAAAATAGCATAAAACAATAACATACTTACGAATAATTTTTAAAAAGAAGCACAAAACTTATACTCTGAAAACTTAAAAAGTATTGTTAAAAGATGACCTCAATAAATGAAAAGGCATTCTACGTCCATGGGTGAGAAGAAAAAAAGATGCTCAATATCATTTGTCCAATCAAGTATTTGCAAATGAAACTAAGAGATTTTACTTCATACCAATTAGAAGGGCTGTAATTTAAAAGATAGATAGTAACAAGTGTTGGTGATTATGGTAAAAACTTTGAACTCTCTCTTATGGATTGGATCGTGCCCCCGAAAAATATATGTTGAAGTCCTAACCCTTGTATCTGTGAATGCGACTCCTGGAATAGGAGTTTTCTTTGGTTACGTTAATGAGGTTATACCAGAGTAGGGTGGGCCCTAAACCTGATCTTTTCTGGGTGGTGTCTTATAAAAAGAGCAGAATAGACACAAAAACACATACAGGAGGAAGACAGATGTTACGTGAAAATACGTCTACCAGCAGCCAAGGAATTCCAAAGAACATCCAGGGCTACTGGCAAAGAAGTGCTGACATACTGAATTTAGACTTCTAGCCTCTTGAAGCGTGAGAAAACAGATTTCTGTTCTTTAAAGCCACAACTTGCGGTATTTTGTTATGCATCCTTAGGAAATTAAGATGCCTTCACGCACTGCAGGTAGGAATGTAAAGTGGTGCAGCTATTTTGGAAATGGTCTAGTACTTCCTCAAAAGGTTAAACAGAGAGTTACCATGTAACTCAGCAATTCCACTCCTCAGTATGTATCTAAGAGAACAAAAACATACATCCGTACAAAAACCTTCACATGAATTTTCATAGTAGCATTATTCATAATAGCCAAAAAGTGAAAACAGCCCATATGTTCATCAAATGATGAATAGATAAGTAGAATGTACCATATCCGTGTAATGGAATATTGTTTAGCAATAAAATGATACAAAGTAGTGAACCATGCTGCAACACTGATGAACTTTGAAAACATTCTGCTATGTGATAGAAGCCAGTGACAAAAGACCACATATAGTATGATTTCTTTTATACAAAATGTGTCTAGAATAAGGATATGTATAAAGACAAAGTTGATCAGTGGTTACCTAGGGTGGGAGGTTTTGGGAGTGAATGGGAGGAAGTGACTGCTAAAGTGTATACTTTCCTTTTCGAGTTGATGAAAATGTTCTAAAATTGATTGTAGTGATGGTTGCACAACTTGGTGAAAATACTGAAAATCACTGAATTATACATTTGAAGTGAGTAAATGTTATACTGGTTTGTGAATTATATCTCAATAAAGCTGTTATCAACAAGTGATAGAGGGAGAGAGAGAGACAAAGGGAGAGATAATCCATACCATATGTAACACGAAATGAGAAAAAAAAAGATTTTGAACCTAACAGATGGAATAAGATTCAAACATATTAGCAATACTAGATCTGCCTTATCACTTTAGCTTCGTTAGTTTTCACAGTTCTTCCCTCCTTCTCCTTGCATAGGCTTATCCTATTGTAACAAACTATTTGAAGTTTCTTCTTGAAATATCCTTCTCTCTTTTTTTTCCATTGGTAACAACTATAATCTTGCAAAAAGCAAATTTCCTAATAGGAAATAATTTCAGTGTTAAATGCATCCTTCCTCCGCTACTCCTTTCTACTTTCTTCAGACTTCCATTGTCCTCTATTTAACATTTTACTATACTGTTTGCTTGTTTTTAATCCTGAGAAGCAGGACAGACTGTGTCTTAGTTATCTATGCTGCTGTAACAGAAATATCACAAGTGAGTGGCTTTAATGAACAGAAATTTATTTTCTCACAGTTTAAATCTTTTGCCATCTAGTGGATTCTGACTCATAGTGACCTTATAGGAGAGAGGAGACTTGTCTCACATGGTTTTGAAGGCTGTAATCTTTAGGAAAGCAGATTGCCACATCTTTTTCCCACAGAGTGGTTGGTGGGTTCGAACTGCTGAGTTTTTGGTTAGTAGCTGAGTGCTTTAACCCCTGCACTACCAGAGCTCCTTTCTCACAGTTTACACTGTTGCCATTGAATCAATTCCAACTCATAGAGACCCTATAGAACAGAGTAGAACTGTCCCATAGGGTTTCCAAGGAGCGGTTGGTGGATTCGAGCTGTCAAACTTTTGGTTAGCAGTCGGGCTCTTAACCACCATGCCACCAGGGCTCCTCTCACAGTTTAGGAGTCTAGAAATTCAAATTCAGGGCAATGACTTAGGGAAGCCTCTTTCTCTCTGTCTGCTCTGGAGGAAGGTCCTTGTTTGCTTTCAGCTTCTATTCCTAGGTTCCTTGATTATCATGTGATGTGTTTCTACCCCTCCAGTTATGCTTTCTTACTTATTTAATCTGCTCTTTTATATCTCAAATAAATTAATTTAAAACACACCCTAAACTAACACAGATTATTAACGTAATAAAGAAAACCCATTCCCGAACAGGATTATAACCACAGGTATAAGAATTAGAATTGAAAACATATTTTTGTGGGACACAACTCAATCTATAACAGAGTGTGACACAGAATAGGTACTCAGTAAGTGTTAAATGAGTAAACAAATAGTTATTTTTAGATACTGAATGACATCATTCTTGGGAAACTGAATTTCTATAAATTGACTTACCCATGCATCTGTCAGTCTGTCCTCCTGTTTGAGTGTTGCTGTGATGCTGCAAACTATGCCATCAGTTTTTCAAATGACAGCAGGGTTACCTAGGCTAGATAGATTTCAGTGGAGCTTTCACATAAGACAGACTAGAAACAAGGACCTGGCAGTCTACTTTGGAAAAAATTGGCTAGTGAAATCCTTATGAATAGCGGTGGAACAATGACTGGTATACTGCTGGAAGATGAGCCCCTCAGGTTGGAATTCACTCAAAATACGATTGGGGAAGACCTGCCTCCTTAGAGTAGAATTGACCTTAGTGATGTGGATAGAATCAAGGTTTTGGGATCTTCATTTGCTGAGGAGACAAGAGGCAAAATGAGAAGAAACAGCTGCAAACATCCATTAATAATCAGAACATGGAATGTACAAAGTATGAATCTAGGAAGATTGGAAGCCATCAAAATAGAAATGGAATGCATAAAGATCAATATCTTAGGCATTAGTGAGCTGAGATGGACTGGTATTGACCATTTCAAAGCCAACAATTATATAGTTTACTATGCCTGAAATGACAAATCGAACAGGAATGGCATCACATTCATTGTCAAAAAGAACATTTCAAGATCTGTTCTGAAGAACAATGCTGTCAGTGATAAAATAATATCCATACGCCTATGAGGAAGACCAATTAATATGACTATTATTCAAATTTACACACCAACCACTAAGGCCAAAGATGAGGAAGTTGAAGACTTTTACCAACTTCTGCAGTCTGAAATAAAACAAATATGCAATCAAGATGCATTGACAATTATTGGTGGTTGGAAAGCAAAAGTTGGAAACAAAGAAGGATTGGTGTTGGAAAATATGGCCTTAATGATAGAAATGGCACCAGAGGTAACATGATAGAAGGAGACAGTATGATAAAATTTTGCAAGATCAACAACTTCTTCATCTCAAATAATTATCTTCAACAGCATAAACAGTGACTATACATGTGGATGTTGCCAGATGGAATACACAGGAATCTAATTGACTACATCTGTGGAAAGAGACAATGGAGAAGCTCAATATCATCAGTCAGAACAAGACCAGGTGTCAAATGTGGAACAGGCCATCAATTGCACATGAGCAAGTTCAAGTTAAAGCTGAAGAAAATTAGAGCAAGCCCATGAGAGCCAAAATACCAACTTGAGTATATCCCATCTGAATTTAGAGACTATCTCAAGAATAGATTTGATGCATTGCACACTAATGACTGAAGACCAGACAAGTTGTGGAATGACATCAAAGACATTATACATGAAGAAAGCAAGAAGTCATTAAAAAGACAATAAAGAAAGAAAAGACCAAAATGTATGTGAGAAGAGACTCTGAAACTTTGTCTTGAACATAGAGTAGCTAGAGCAAAAGGAAGACATGACAAAGTAAAAGAGTTGAACAGAAGATTTCAAAGGGTGGCTCGAGAATACAAAGTATTATAATGACATGTGCAAAGATCTCAAGTTAGGAAAGCAAAAGAGAAGAACATGCTAGCATTTCTCAAGCTAAAAGAACTGAAGAAAATAGTCAAGCCTCAAGCTGCAATAGTGAAGGATTCTACAAGGAAAATATTTAATAATGCAGGAAGCATCGAAAGAAGATGGAAGGTACACACAGAGTCACTGTACCAAAAATAATAGTCAATGTTCAACCATTTCAGGAAGCAGCATATGATTAAGAGTCGATGGTACTGAAGAATTCCAAGCTGCACTGAAGGGAATGGCAAATATTAAGGCTTCAGGAATTGATGGAATTCCAACTGAGATGTTTCAACAAACGGATGCAGTGCTGAAGGTGCTTACTTGTCTAAGTTGAGAAATTTGGAAGACAGATACCTGGCCAATCAACTGGAAGAGATCTATATTTGTGCCAATTCCAAAGAAAGGTGATCCAATAGAAATTATGGAACAATATTATTAATACCGCACACAAGTAAATTTTGTTGAGGATCATTCAGAAGCTGTTGAAGCAGCACATTGACAAGGAACTGTTAGAAATTCAAGCCGGATTCAGAAGAGGAAGAAGAGATATCATTGCTGATGTCAGATGGATCCTGGCTGAAAGTAGAGATTACCAGAAAGACGTTTACCTGTGTTTTATTGACTGTGCAAAGGCATTTGACTCTGTGGATCATGACAAATTATATATAACATGGTGAAGAATGGGAATTCCAAAAAACTTAATTGTGCTCATGAGGAACCTGTACTTATACCAAGAGGGAGTTGTTTGAACAGAACATGGGAATGTTGCATGGTTTAATATTAGAAAAGGTGTGCATCAAGGTTGTATCCTTTCAACATAATTACTCAATGAGTATGCTGAGCAAATAATCTGACAAACTGGACTATATGAAGAAGAATGTGGCAACAGAGTTGGAGAAAGACTCATTAACAACCTGCAATATGCAAATGACACAACCTTGCTTGCTGAAAGTGAAGAGGACTTGAAACACTTACTGATGAAGAATCAAAGACTACAGCCTTCAGTATGGATTGCAACTCAGCATTAAAAAAAAAAAAAAAAACTAAAATTCTCACAACTAGAACAACAAATAACATCATGACAAATGGAGAAAATATTGACATTTTCAAGGATTTCATTTTACTTGGATCCACAATCAATGCCCATGGAAGTGGGAGTACAGATCAGACAACGTACTGCTTTAGGTAAATCTGCTGCCAAAGACCTTCATAAAGGGTTAAGAAACAAAGATGTCACTTTGGGGACTAAGGTGCACCTGACCCAAGCCATGGTATTTTCAATCATCTCATATGAGTGTGAAAGCTGGACAATTTATAAGGAAGAAAGAAGAAGAATTGATGCCTTTAAATTATGGAGTTTGGTGAAAAATATTGAATATACCATGGACCGCCAGAGTAACGACACATCTATCTTGGAAGAAGTACAGCCAGAATGCTCCTTAGAAGGGAAGATGGAGAGACTTCATCTGGTTTACTTTGGACATGCTATCAGGAAGGACCAGTTCCTGGAGGATATCATGCTTGGTAAAGCAGAGGATCAGCAAAAAAGAAGAAATTGGATTGACACAGTGGCTGCAGCAATGGCCTCAAGCATAACGATTGTGAAGATGGTGTAGGACCGGGCAGTGCTTCCTTCTGTTGTACATAGGGTCACTATGAGTTGGAACCAGCTCAACAGCACCTAACAACAATCAGTCAACTAAAGGATGCAATGTGGTGCTCAAGATTTTGACATTATAAGACTTTATGTATCATCTTTCAAAACTCTCAATTTTACTGGAAATGTTTTAGTATCTTGAGGACTCCTAAGATATCAATATTTGAATTATTCTTTGATCTGACAATCTCTCTCTCAGTCAGAAATCATATACAGTTTTAGTTAATCATACATAATAGATCCAAAGCTAAAACATTGTAAGTAAATGCAAATTTTGTAAAATCTTATTGTAATTTTTAAAGGAAATTTATTTAGCATAATTCTTTATAGAATCTGTGCTGTGTGGTAATGAAAACAGAGATTATTTTTAAGTCTTTGGTTTCTCAAACACAACTAAGCTATTTTCAAATTCTCGATCTTTTTCTGATCTTTACTTTCAGAAAAGAAAAGGAAAACCAAAATAAATCAATCTCATATTAGTGAATCTATAGGTCTAAGGCAAATGTTAAATCTAACTGTATATTCTATGTTATTACTTCTTTTCGTATAAAATGAGAGCTGATGTTAACACTAATGACCTAAAGATCTTCCAGTGTTTTCAATCATCAACTAAGACATGACATTTTAACCAGCAACTCTACAAATTACAACAAATAAAATTAGGTATGGTAATAATATTTCATGTGAATGAGATACATAAACATTCTATAGATGATTAAACTTTAATTACCTCGAAAATTTATGGTCTAGAACTGCTTTTCTGTTGTGTTTTTTAGATATTTCAGAATTAATGGCATTATATTACATAAT
>NW_004444272.1:379341-381461 GCF_000243295.1 Trichechus manatus latirostris | reverse complement strand
ATATATATATATATATACGTGCGCGTGTGTGTTTCTATGTATGCATGTAAGCATATGTATATATTAGTATATATATGCATATACATATACATATATATACAGAGAGAGAGAAAGAACACACACACACATAGTGGAGACTAGTAAGTAAAAGAAGTAATTTAAGTGCTTGGAGGGAGTCAGTATCTGGAACAGTTCCTATAAGGACAAAATAAGGTTCTATGGCTATGGGTGAAGAGAACTTTTAAAATTACTAATTTTTTCAGATATATATTTCCTTCTTAATAGAAAATTCTTTATTTCTAATTTCATATAGCAAATTAAGATATCTTCATAGATAGGTAGGTAGGTAGGTAACTAGATAGATAAATAGACAGACATAGGTAGGTAGATGGATGGATGGATGGATGGATAGATGGATAGATGGATAGATGGATAGATAAGGATGGATGGATGGTGGATGGATGGATGGATGGATGGATGAATGGATAGATATTTAGCAGAACAGTACTTCAAAGTACTAATCTACATGCCACTTTACTCATAAAATCCCTTCCCATGTACCTGATTTAATCTCCCTTTTACCATCCCCAAAGCTGGACACTGATCTGGGAAGAGGAGCCAAAGTGGAGCCAGGAAAGAAAAGAGTCAGACTTCAACATGAACTTCAAAACTTTGGTCAAAATAAAAACCAATATTTGAATGCACATTTGGAGACAGAGTCTCCTGCCCCCAACTTCTTACAAGGTTGTGGAAAGCGGCTCAAGGAGAAAAACGTAGACTACACAAATAGACACATGTGCATGGGATACATGTGAAGATTCAGTCCACTGGCAGTGCCACATAGCTGTGCAGAGCTGAATCAGCATCTAGTTTCTTCCTGGATGAGATTAGGTAAGGACGCTAGGCAAAAGTGACCAGTCTATCTACTAGGGTCTTGTAGAGGGAAAAATGGCTCATCTGTACCTGAGACTCACCCCCAATAAATGTGTCCTCCATTTAATGGACAGAGATCCTATCAGCTCTCTCATAATAGAGACTTGAGCCTGAACAACTAGAAGGTCAAGTGGTAAAATAAAAGGAAGGCCTTCTGTTCTATCTAACCAATGTGGGGCTCACCCACCTGCTGGAAATCATGACTGGATTTGGAACAGTGGTAGACTGACCAGTCCTATGTATCCACATTAGTGACATGTAGACATGTAGAACACTGAGATATGCTCTCTTTTAGATTTTACATGCAGTCTGACCATTTGGAACTTCAGTTTTCCCACTTTTCAAACGGTGGAAAAATAATTGACAAGGACCATAAATCCAAGGTTCAAGTCCTTGTATTGATGTGCATTAACTGTTTACTTTCAAACTAAAGAATTGTTATCATTAGACCTCCATTCTTAAACTGTTTATTGTAAATCATATGACTTATTCACAAGGTTATAGAAATACTTTTAAAAATAAATAAACAAAAATAAAACAGTTGTAAACATGTTTCTAGGATGCCTGTACCGGGTACACTATGAGGAGATGCCTCAGGCAGTGTGTGCTGGGGTGAGGAGAAGGCCAAGAGGTTGGGGTTCAGAAAGATCCTTGACCTCTCTCACTCCAAACCTAGCACCTCAGCTTTTCAGATTACCCATGGGGAGATGTCAAATAAGGTTACATATGAAAAAGTTTCAATTCTAAACAACTTTGAAAACCATAGAAAAAATATATTTAAGAGTGCTTTATTAATTATGGAACAGTGTGAAAAATGTAAGAAAATTATTTTCTCTGGACTTTTCCATAAAATTGGAATGATAACAGTCTCATAAATTTTCATGAGGAAGTGTTATGAATGAAATGAAATAATGTTTTTAAAAAGGGTTTGAAAAGGTAGAAGCTTCATATAAATTCAAGAGTGTATTTGCTGTTTTCTAGTTCCACTTATTGGTAGCTAAGTGCTATAATTGGCTGGCTTGGGATTACTTATGGTAATACTGTAAAGTGCTTAAAATTTTAGTTTTACTTTACTTATGTCAGATGCTAAATGCAGATCTCTAAATTTATATTTTATGCTATTTAATTGAAGCTCTATAGCTACTGAATCTCTACACACAGATGTGCAATTATATATATATATATAT
>NW_004444272.1:348214-370406 GCF_000243295.1 Trichechus manatus latirostris | reverse complement strand
GGATATTGTTGATGTGTTGTGAGATTGTTAACCATTGTCATAGGGCAACATTTGTAGTAACTGTTAAATGAGAAACTATTTTGTTCTGTAAGCCTTCATCCTCAGTGAGAATAACAGCACAATTGGAAGAGAGTAGTCAATGTCACCGAACTTTGCATGTAGAAATTTTTGAAATGGTGTATCTTTGGCCATGTGTATTTTCACCAAAAAAAAAAAATGTTGAGAAGTTAGAGGGTTGATATGTTGTGGGGTTTTTAACCAATGTCATAAAACAACATGTGTACTTCTGTTTCATGAGAAACTATTTGTTCTGTAAGCCTTCACCTGAAGTACAATAAAAAAAAATAATAATAAAGGGAGTAATTAAGATGGGGAATGCCCTGATAGCTGATTTCGTATGATAAAATATAAATGTATAAATAACCCTAATTAGGTGACCTCCAATAAAAAAAAAAATGGGCTAAGGAAATGAACAGACACTTCAACAAAGAAGACATTCAAGCAGCCAGCAGACACTTGAGGAAATGCTTGCAATCACTAGCCATTAGAGAAATGAGAATTAAAACCACAATGAGATACCATCTCACCCCAGCATTACTGGCACAAATCAAGAACATTAGAAGTAACAAATGTTGGAGAGTCTGCAGGGAGATCAGAACTCATGCACTGCTGGTGGGAATGCATGATACAACTATTTTAGAAAATGAAATGGCGCTTCCTTAGAAAGCTAGAAATAGAAATACCATATGATCCAGCAATCCCACTCCTAGGAATATATCCTAGAGAAATAAGAGTTGTCACGAGAATAGACATATGCACACCTATGTTCATGGCAGCATTGTTCACAACAGCAAAAAGATGGAAACAACCTAGATGCCCATCAGCAGATGAATGGATAAAGAAACTATGGTACATACACACAATAGAGTATTATGCAATGATAAAGAACAATGGTGAATCTGTGAAGCATCTCATAACATGGATGAAACTGGAGGGCATTATGCTGAGTGAAATCAGTCAATCATAAAAGGACAAATATTTTAGGAGACGTCTACTGTAAAAACTCATGGAAAAGTTTACACACAAAAAGTAACAATCTTTGTTGTTATGAGGGATGGGAGGGTTTGGGGGAAATAGTAAACAGACAATAGAGAAGTGTTAACTTTGTTGAAGGGTAAGACACAATTCTGTGGAAGCCAGCACAACTTTTACAAGGAAAGGTCATGGAAGTTCCATAGACACATCCAAACTCCCTGAGGGACTGAATTGCTGGGCAGTGGGCTGTGGGGACTACGGTCTCGGGGAACATCTAGCTCAACTGGCATAACACAGTTTATAAAGACAAATTTCTACATTCTACCTAGGTGAGTAGTGTCTAGGGTCTTAAAAGCCTGTAAGCAGCCATCTAAGATACTCCACTGCTCTCACCCATCCGGGCGCAAGGGAGAATGAAGAGAACAGGATACAAGGAAAAGATTAGTCCTAAAGACTACTGGACCACAGCTACCAAGGCCTCCACCAGAATGAGTCCAGTATAGCTAGATGGTGCCCAGCTACCGCCACTGACTGCGCTGACCGGGATCACAATAGTGGTTCCTGGACAGAGCTGAAAAAGGATGTAGAACAAAATTCTAAATCATAAAAAAAAAAGAAAAAATACCAGATTTACTGGCCTGATGGAGACTGGAGAAACCCAGAGAGTATGGCCCTCAGACACCCTTTTACTTGGTGGTCAAGTAACTCCCAAGGTTCACTGTTCAGCCGAGGATTGGATAGCCACATAAAACAAAATGGGCCTAATGAGGCACAGCAGCCCAGGGACAAGGACTAGAAGGCAGAAGGAGACAGGAAAGCTGGTGATAGGGAATGCAAGCTTGAGTAATGACAGTGTTGACATGTACTGGGGTTCTTAACCATTGTCATAGGGCTGTATGCGTACTAACTGTTTAATGAGAAACGATTTTGTTCTGTAAACCTTCATCTAAAGTGAGAATGGCAGCACAGCTGGAAGAACGTAATCCACGTCACTGAATTGTACATGTAGAAATTTTTCAAATGGTCTATCTTTGGCTATGTATATTTTCACCATAAAAAAAAAAAAAAAAAAAAGGTCCTCCAAGGCCAAGAATGGAGTGTGTTGACATGTTGTGGGGTTTGTTAACCAATGTTATAAAAGAATATTTGTACTGTTTAATGAGAAAATATTTGCTCTATAAGCCTTCACCTAAAGTACAATAAAAAAAAGTGAAAAAAAAAATCTACCAACTGGTAGAATTTCTTTGGACCATATATCTGATAAGAATATAATAACTGTATATAAAACTTTGACAACAGAAGACAAATAACCCAATTATGAAATGGGCAACGGACTTGAAAAGATACTTCACCAAAGAGAGCACTAAAATAGCCACCAAATGCATAAAAAGATGCTCATCCTCATTTACCATCAGAGAGATGCAAACCAAAACCACAATGAGATACTATTTCACTCCCACTAGAATTGCTAAGAAAAGCAAACAAACAGAAAACAACAAATGTTGGCAAGTATATTAGTAAATTGGAGCCCTTATGCATTGCTGGTGGGAATGCAAAATAGCACAGCTTCTGTAGAGACCATTGTGGAAGGTCCTCAAAAAACTAAAAATAGAACTACCAGATGACCTAGCAATTCCATTGCTTGGTATATACCCAAAAGATTTGAAAGCAAAGATGCAAACAGATACTTGTACACCAATATTCATTTCAGTACCAGTCACAAGATCCAAAAGATTGAAACAACCTAAATGCTCATCAACAAATAATGGATAAACAAAATGTGGTACATACATACAAAGGAATACTACTCAGCCAGTAGGAGAAATGAAGTCTTGATGCATGCTATGTCTCAGTCATCTAGTGCTACTACAACAGAAATACCATAACTGGATGGTTTCAACAAAGAAAGTCCATTCTCTCACAATCCAGTAGGCTACAAGTCCAAATTCAGGGCATCAGCTCCTGGGGAACGCTTTCTCCATCGGCTCTAGAGGAAAGTCCATGTCATCAGTCTTCCTTTGGTCTGGGAGCTTCTCTGCACAGGAACCTCAGGTCCAAAGGATGCGCTCTGCTCCCAGCACTGCTTTCTTGGTGGTATGAGGTTCCCATGTATCTCTGCTCGCTTCTCTCTTTTATATCTCAAAACAGACTGCATTAAGACACTAATCTTGTCAGCCTCATCAGTATAACCTCACCACAGTGATAGAATTTACAACACATGAAGAGATCGCATATAATCTCATCATAGTGGTAGTTTACAACACATAAGGAAATCACATCAGATAACACAATCATACAATACTGGGAATCATGACCTAGCCAAGTTGCTACACACATTTTTTGGGGGACACAATTCAATCCATGACATGCTACAATATGGATGAAGCTTGAAGACATAATGTTGAGTAAAAGTAGTTAATTACAAAAGGACAAATATTGTATGCCCTCACTTATATAAAAAGACAAGAAGGGATACATTTATAGAGACCAAAGTTTATTAGTGGTTACAAACAGCAGGAGCAAGGGGGAAAGGGAGCTTTATTGCTTAAGTAATACTGACTTTCAGTTTACCATGACGGAAAAATCCCATTAATTAAGGGTAGAGCTGCACAGCCAATTAATGTAGTTGTTTTCAATAAGTTGTATACCTGTAAAAAGTTTAATTTACAAAAGTTGTGTAACAAATCTACAACAACATCAATAACAACCAACAACAAAGAAAACAGTAGCTGCTGAGCCTGCTTATGTACAACCAAAAACTTCATGGGATTTGGTTGCTGGGTTTGGAGGTTAAGGGTCATGGTTTCATGCTACATCCCAGTTAATTGGCCTTATGTCCTTTTTAGCGCTTCTTTTCTACCACCTAGTTCATTGTGTAGTCACTGGAGTCTTAAAAGCTTGTGAGCACCCATCCAAGTTACAACAATTGATCTCTATTAGCCTGGAGCAACAGAGGAAGGAAAGTCAGGAATAGGAGGGGGAAATCAAATCAGTGGCTAATTGTCTTCAGTAACAACTGCCCTCTTTGCCATGACACCAGAAGACCTGTATGTTGCCCAGCTACCATTACTAAACAGTTTGAGTAAAGATTCTATGGAAGAATCTTGGTCAAAAGGGGTAAAATTCAGGACAGAATGTAAAATTCTTATGGAATTCAGATTTTCTGGAGCCATGGAGGCTGGATGAACTTCTGAAAAGATTGTCCTGAGACAATCTTTAAGCCTTAAACCAAAAAGATCACCTGAAGTCTTCTTAAAACCAAACAATAGTTAAACATAACTAGTAAAAAAGGTCTGCCCTGAGCATTATGCTCTTTTAAGAACTATCTATATGGGATCAGATTGACAACAGCCAACTTGAAAGATTAGATAGGAACCTTAGGGGGCAGTGAGTTTATGTTAATGGGGGAGAAGCAACTTAGAAAGGAGGGTGAGTATTGTTGCATAACTCGAAGAATATAAGCAATGTCACTGAATTGTATATGTAGAAATTGTTGAATTGCTGTATTATGTTTTGCTGTGTGTATTCTCAACAGGAAAGCAAAAATAAAATAAATTATTTTTAAAAAATAAAAATAAAAACAAAGATTCTAACAGTAAAATCTTTCAGCCTAACAAAATGCAACTATAGACTGTGACTTTTATGTCTCTTGTTTGTGATCCCTTTTAGGTTGCTAACAGCATGTTATAAGTAAAGGGTGGTATTTTTTTTTCTATAAACGGCCAGAAATTAAATACTTTAAAATATGTGGGTCATACATTCTCTGTTGCAACTACTGAACTCTATTGTTGTCATACAAAAACAGTTACAGACAATATGCAAATTAATGTACAAGGACATATTCCAATAAAACTGTATATAAACAGCAGTGGCTGGATCTGGCCTGAAAGCTCTAGCTTGCTGCCTCCTGTCACAGATTTAAAACTCCACTAGAAGTAAATGACTAGTGTTCTAGTTCAAACTGTTACTTAAGCCCAGAATTCATTTATTACTTCAATCATGCAATGATAATTTATTACAAGTCAGTTCTACTTGTTTAATTTTGATGGCTTTTAAAATATGTCCTCATTGGTCCAAAGAGAAAGTTATTTATTTTTTTTAAATATTAATGTTCAAAATGGATTCTTTCCAGGACAAGTTTGCCTTACTTTGTGGTTGGGTTATAGAAAAGCATCCACAAAGCAAGAAACTGAATTTGGTTCTATTTTCAGGCCATGATCAGTGTTGTGTATACATGCCTTCTGGCCATTTCCATGATGAAAAGTGAAAGATCAATGTTAGATATGCAAATATAGGAGCAAGAAAATAACAATACATCAAGAGATGCAATGCGGTGATAAAAGACCTAGTAAATAAATCTACTTCCAGCAATACTAAAAGGTTAATAGTAATAGCAGAGGGAGGAATGAAACCCTGCATACCCGTGAGGATGGAACTTAAAAAAAAAAAACTTTTTTTTTTTTTAAATAAATATAGCTTTACCTTTAGTCATGGTCAAGCAGTTCCATGGTTTTGTTTATTTTCAATTTGGTTTGAGGCAAGACTTGTCTGTGCCATTTTTCAGTGTCTCGTGAAGATATTCATTTGAATAGCTGAGAACTCCACTCATGCTGAGCTCCTCTTAAAAAAAAAGAAAATTTTATAGCTGAAAGAATTCTAGATAGAATGTCTCAAAGATTATGATAGTTTTGTTACAAGAAACTAGAAAAGTCTGTAGGATATATACACCAATATACTAAACATGGATATTTCTCAGTGACAGTAATGTGATAATTTCCTCTTATTAATCTTACAAATTTGGCAGCACATTGATAGTATTCTATAATAAGGAACAATATGGTTTTACATAGTCAATCACTGTTGAAAGTATCATCCTAAAAGTGGTTTTCTATATCATTTTACTCCTCCCCTTATTATCCTATAAAGGTTTCTTTATCTGTAACTTTTTTTTTCTTAAGAAATTAAACTCACATTGACATATTCTTCTACGAATTCTTCCATTAGTTAAGGAAGATATCATGTAGTTTAGAAACTAATTTATTCAATCCATGTTTATTTATTCAATGTTAATATACTACAGGCAATATACTGCTTTTTCTCAAAGAGTTTAAATTAAGATTCTCATGAGAACAGGATGGGAGAAAGAAAGACAAAAGGAAAGCATTCTGTGCCATAAGCACTCTGATCTCTGCTTTAGGACAATTTCTGAGTGTAGTGGAGGGCTGGAGTTGCAGGTTATAAAAATCCAGAGAGACTGAGAATGCAGAGATGAGAGATGAACTGGAAGTAGCTGATGCAGAGTAGTACATCAGAGACAGCTCCAGAAGTTCATGTGTGGACCATCTTGGTTGCGTCAAATGTTTGACAATTATGAATAAAGATGCTACAAGCATTCATGTGTAGGTTTATGTGTCGACATAAATTGTCAATTAATTTGGATAAATACTTATGAGCACTACTGCTGGATCATATGGTAATCCTATGGTTAGCTTTGTAAGAACTACTAAACTGTCTTCCACAATGCGCATACCATTTTGCGTTCCCAACAGCAATGAATAAGAGTCCCTGGTAACTCACAGCCTTACCAAGATTTGGCATTGGTGTTTTAGATTTTATCCATTCAAATAGGTGTGTCCTGATATCACATTATTGTTTTAATTTGCATTTAAATTAGTCACTGTGGTGCAGTGAATTACTTAATATGGCCCTTCTAGCCATGGTCTTTGTGACTCACACACAATGATTGAGTGGAACTATGCAAATAAGGTATATGGAACCTGTGATGGTTGGGGATATGTGTCAACTTGGCTGGGCCATGATCCCCAGTATTGTGTGGTTGTCCTCCATTTTATGGATTGTGGATCCTGACCCCTACATGTTAATGAGGCAGGATGAATATAAAGTATGTCTTGGGTCACAGCCTTAAAAGAGGGTGTGACTCAAGCCCCACCCTTACTAAAGTTATGCCCTTCCCTAGGGTGTGGCCTGCATCTAAGATATATGTGTATGTCCTGCTGAGGATTTCTCTCTCTGCAACTGGATTCCCACGTCGGGTTCATGATCAACTGACTGCCCCAGAGGCCTGCTGTCTGACCAGCAGATTCTGGGATTCGCTAGCCTCCACAGTCCCTTTGGCTGGAGGCCTATTGTGTGACCTGATTCCGAAGCCTTGTGAACCAGCAGCCTGTGGTCTGAACTGCCAGTTTGGATTCGTCAGCTCCTGCAGCCATGTGAGTTGGGAGAAGCCTAAGCCTGACCCACGAATTTGAGACATGCCAACCTCTACAACCACATCAGCAATTTCCTTTACGTGGTTTGGTTCGTGAGTTCTGTGAGACATTGCAGTGAATTAGGGAACCGAGAGATAGGAGGGAGAGTACTGAGGGGAGAGGGAGTAGTTGATGTTAGAGATGACGGAGTGGTACAGCAGCTTGGAAAAGTTGGACATTTGGGACATCTTTAACCTCTGCCTCATAGAACCAGCTTTGTGCTGATCCTTACAAAAGAAATTATTCGTTGAGTAACATATGATGCTGGATGTGCAGTTGTTCTAGAACCATTTACTGAAAAGACTATATTCTTCCCATTGAATTGTCTTTGTTAATTTGTCAAAGATCATATGACTATATGTGTGGCTTTATTTCTGAGCTCTCTATTCTGTTTCATTGATGTATTTGTCTGTTTTTTCACCAGTGCCAATCTTTCTTGATTACTATAACTTTATGGTCAGGTATTGAAGTTTCGTGGTGTCAGTCTCTGACTTTGGACTTCATCTTCAGTATTGTCTGGGCTATTCTTGGTCTTTTGTCCTTTCAAATAAACTTTAGAACCAATGTGAAAATATCATCAAAAATTTTGGTGAGGTTTCCATTGGGATTACATTGAATCTATACATCAACTTAGAAAGAACTGACAATATTGAGTCTTTGTATCAATGAACATGGAATATCTCTTTATTTTATTTATCTTTGATTTCTTTCATTATAATTTTGTAGTTTTCTTTATGTAGATCTTGTACGTATTTTGTTAGATTTATACCTACATATCTTATTGTTTGGTGCTAATGTATACCGTGCTATATTTTTAATGTCTGTGATGGTTAATGTTATGTGTCTAATTGGGTAGGCCATGATTCTCTATACTATGTGATTATCCTCCATTTTGTGATCTGATGTAACTATACTCCATTTTTTGGTCTCCCATAAGTAATGCAATGTAATCAACTCCATGATGTGATCCGTCAATCAGTTGTAAGGGGAGTTTCCTAGGGGGTATAACCTACACCCAATATATATATGGACATTCTGCCAAAGCTCTCTTGCTTGCTCTAGATCCTGTTTCTGGATTGTCATCATCTGACCATTGGTTCTTGGGACTTGAACCAGCAGCTTGTGATCTAACCTGCCAACTTTGAGATTTGCCAGCTCCATAGCACTGTGAGCCAGCAACTTGTCATCTGACCTGTCAATTTTGAGATTCGCTGGCTTCTGTAGCTCTGTGAGCCAGAAGCCTGCTGTCTGAGCCAGAAATCAGGTTTATTAGCCCCTACAATCACGTGGTTCAGGAGAATAATCCAGTCTACCCCAACCCATTGACTTTGAGACTTGCCAGTCTCTACAAACTGCATGAGCCATTTCCTTGAGATAAATATCATCCCTCTCTCTCTATGTATATATAAACTGCTGCCATCAAGTTGATTCTAACTCATGGCAACCCTATAAGATAGAGTAGAACTGCCCCATAGGGTTTCCAAGGAGCAGCTGGTGGATTGGAACTGCTAACCTTTTGATTAGCAGTTGAGCTCTTAACCACTGTGCCTATATATATAACATTTCACTAACTTTGCTTCTCTAGAGAACCCAGCTTAAGACAATGTCAAATTCCAATTGCTCATTCTTGGAATATAAGGGAGCAATTGACATTAGTATATTAACCTTTTATCTTGCAACCTTGCTATAATATAATTCCAGAATTGTTTTTCTTAAATTTTTAAGGTTTTCTACACAGACTATCATATTGTCTGCAAAAAAAGAGGCAGTTTTATTTATTCCTTCCCAATCTATATAAACTTTATTTATTTTTCTTCCCTGTTGCATTAGCTAGGAATTCCAGTGCATTTTTGAATAGGGGTTTTGAGAGGAGATATCCTTGCTTTTTACCAATATTAGGGGGGAAACATATAATTGGATGGCATATTGGATGGCATTTATTTCTTTTTTTTTTTTATTTTTGTAGATGTACTTTATTAAGTTGAGGATTTTCCACTATTTGTATTTTGCTGACAGTTTTTATCATAAATGATGTTGGATTTTGTCAAATATTTTTTCTGTATCTATTGAAATGATAGTATGACCTTTCTTCTTTAGCCCTTTGATGTGATGGATTCCATTAACCACTTTTCAAATTTTGAACAAATATTGCATAACTGGGGTAAATATTATAATAAATAAAAACAAATATTGAAACTCTCAAGGATTTCATTTTACTTGACTCCACAATTAAAGCCCATGAAAGCAGCAGTCAACAAATCAAATGAGGTATTGCATTTGGCAAAACTGTTTCAAATTATCTCTTTAGAGTGTTAAAAAAGCAAAAGTGTCATTTTGAGGACTGAGGTGCACCTGACCCAAGCCATGGTATTTTCAATCTCCTCATATGCATGTGAAAGATGGACAATAAATAACAAAGACTGAAGAAGAATTGATGCATTTGAATTATGGTATTGGTGAAAAATATTGAATATACCATGGACTTGCAGAAGAACAACCAAATCTGTCTTCAAAGAAGTACAGACAGAATGCTCCTTGGAAGCAAGGATGGTGAGACTTGGTCTCACATACTTTGGACATGTTATCAGGAGGGACCAGTCCCTGGAGAAGGACATCATGCATGGTAGAGCATAGGTTCAGAGAAAAAGAGGAAGATCCTCGACGAGATGGATTGACACAGTGGCTACAACAATGGGCTCAAACATAGAAACAATTGTGAGGATGGCACAGTACTGGAGAGTGTTTTGCTCTGTTGTACATAGGGTCACTATGAACCAGAACCAACTCTACGTCACCTAACAACAACAAGATGGTGTATTTTGCTGGATTTGATTTACTAATATTTTTGCGGGGAGGGAGTTTTTAATCTGTGCTCATGAGAGATATTGTTTTGCAATTTTTTTAAATTAATTTCTTTGTCTAGTTTTGTTATTAGGGAAATGTTGTCTTCATAGAATGAATGGGAAAGTTTTTCCTTTGCTTCTATTTTAAGAGATTGTAGAAAATTGATATTATTTCTTCCTTAAATATTTGGTAGAATTCACCAGGGAAACCATCTGTGCCTGGTGCTTTCTCTTCTGTAAGGTTATTAATTGTTGCTTCCATTTCTTTAATAAGGCCTATACAGCTTATTTGTTTCTTCTTTCATAAATTTTGGTAGATTATATATTTCAAGGAATTGGCTCAATGAATCTAATTTATGAAATTTCTGTGCACAGAGTTGTTCAAAATAATTTAAGTCCACTTTCAAAGAAAACTACATTGTTCCAGAGATAAGACAGGTAACTTATAAGAGTATTCACATTTCCTTTCTTTTTATGCTTATAGAATTGCTGTCATTAATTTCACTTAACCATAAGCTCTCATCACTGATCATATTGTTGCTATTATGATTTTGAAAAAGAAACTGTTTTATGTTAGATAAATTAAGTAACTAAGTCACCATTATTTATTCCCTTTCTGATCTTCCTTTATGTAGATCCAGGTTTCTGAGCTATATTATTTTGCTTTTTTCTGAAGAACTTATTTAACTTTTCTTGTAATGCAGGTTTACTGCCAACAGTTTCCCTCAATTTTTGTGTCTCAGTTTTAGAGAAATCTTTATTTCTCCTTAAATTTTGAAGGACAGTTTCACTGGATACAGAATTCTAGGTTGGTGGATTTTTTTTGTTTGATTGTTTTTTTTCTGTTTTGGTTTGCATGTTTGTTTTTCCTAACATTTTAAGTATTTCATTATACTTCTTGCTTGTGTGCTTTCTGAAGAGAAGTTCAATGTAATTCATCTTTGTTGCTTTACTGGTGTAGTCCTCTCAGCCCCAATTTTTTTCAAGATTTTTTCTTTGTCTTTGATATCTGTAGTTTCAATATGATATGCCTAGGTGTTGATATTATGGTATTTGTCCTGATTGGTCTTCTTTGAAGTTCCTGGATATGATTTGGTATCTGTTAAAAATTTTGGAAAATTTGCAGAAGAAAGATGTGACAGTCTGCTTCTGTAAAGATTTACAGCCTTGGAACCCTATGGGCAGTTCTACTCTGTCCTACAGGGTTGTGATGAGTTGGAATTGGCTTTAGGCAGTGGATTTTAGTTTGGGTTGACTAGATGAAGCCTAAATTTTGTTTGACTTTCAGAGTATTTGGAATATTGGAATTTATGAGTCAAGAATAGAAGGAAGAAATGGAATGTGTGGCTAATTGCCACCATGAACAACTATCTCCTTTGCCATGAGACCTAAAGAACTGGATGGTGCCTACCTACTATTACTGAACATTTTGATCAAAGATTCTACAGAAGAATCCTGACCAAAAGGGGGAAAATGAATGACAGAAATTCAAATTCTCATGCAATCTAGATTTTCTGGAGCTATTGAGACTGGATGAAACCCTGAAACTATTTCCCTGAGGAAATCTTTAAAACCTTGAACCAAACATATACCCTAAAGTTTTCTTAAAACCAAACAATAGTTTAGCTTAACTAGTGATGAATGTTTGCCTCGAGCATTGCACTCTTTCCAGAACTATCTATATGGGATCAGATTGACAATAGCAACTTGAAAAATTAGATAGGAAACTGAAGGGACAGTGAATTTATGCTAACGAGGAGGAACAATTTGGAAAAGGACGGTGAGATGGTTGCACAACTTGAAGAATGTAATCAATGTCACTGAATTGTACATGTAGAAATTGTTGAGTTGGTGTATGTTCTGCTGTGTATATTCTCAACAACAACAAAAAATAAATTAGTAAAAAAAAAAAAAAAAAAAAGATCAACAGCCCAAGGCTGGATTCCCATGAGGCAGAGATCAGGCATTGAAAAAAAATTTTGGAAAATTTTCAGCCATTGTTACTTCAAATATTTTTTCTTCTCTTTTCTCTTTTATCCATCTGGCATTTCCATTACACATGTTACCTTTTTTTGTAATTATCCTACAGTTCCCAGATCTTCTGTTTCTTTTTTTTTTTCCTCTTTGCTCTTCAGTTTGCAAAATTTCTATTAACATATCTTCAGTCTCACTGATTCTTTTCTCTATCATGTCTAGTCTATTGATGAGCCCATCAAAGGCATTCTTCATTTATGTTAGTGTTTTTTATTTCTAGCATTCCTTTTTGTTTCTTTCTTAAAGTTTATATCTCTCTGCTTACATTTCCCATCTATTCTTGAATGTTGTCTACTTTTTCCATTAGAGCCCTTAATACAGTAATCATAGTTATTTTAAAATTGTGGTCTGATAATTCCAAAATCTCCAGCATGTATGAGTCTGACCTTGTCTCTTCAGACTGTATTTTTTGCCTTTTAGCATTTCTTATATATATGTATTTTGTTTATTTGTTAAATGCTAGACATGTTTTATTGTGTAAAGAGAACTGAGATAAATAGGCATTTAGTATGAGGTTTTATGTTTATCTAGCTCGGAGTTAGCCTGTGTTTACTCTTTGATATATCTGTAGGTATTAGCCACTTCAATTTACTTTAGTATGCTTAATTTCATCTTCCTAGTTTTCTTTCCGTTTCCCAAGACACTCCTTCTGTTTTTTTTTTTTTTTTTTGAGTTTTTAAAATTGTACTTTAGGTGAAGGTTTACAGAACAAATAGTTTCTCATTAAACAGTCAGTACACATATTGTTTTACGACATTGGTTAACAACCCCATGACATGTCAACCCTCTCCCTTCTCAACTTTTTTTTGCTGAAAATATACATAGCCAAAGATACACCATTTGAAAAATTTCTACATGCACAGTTCAGTGACATAGATTATGTTCTTCCAGTTGTGCTGCTATTCTCACTTTAGATGAAGGTTTACAGAACAAAATAGTTTCTCATTAAACAGTTAGTACACATTTTGCCCTACGACAATGGTTAACAACCCCACTACACGTCAATACTGTCCTTACTCAACCTTGGGTTCCCTATCAGCAGCTTTCCTGTCCCCTTCTACCTTCTAGTCATTGTCCCTGGACTGCTGTGCCTCATTAGTCCCATTTTGTTTTATGGGTCTGATGCTCCCTCTTAAATAGATTCTGAGCTTTGTAATTTTCAGCTGCAATCCTTGGTTATTATAAGGTGTCGGGGGACAGTAAGTATTCTATATTCCCATGATTTAAAAAAAAATTGCCATCAAGTTGATCCTTATTCATGGCAACACCACATGTTTCAGAGTAAAACTGTGTTCCATAAGGTTTTCAATAGCTATGATCTTTTGGAAGTAGATTGCCAGATCATCCTTATATGGTATCATTGGGTGGACTTGAACTGCCAACCTTTCAACTAGTAGCCAAGCACATTTGTGCCAGTCAGGGACTTATTTCTATAATTAGGTCCTATTCTTTTAGTGGGTTTGCACCCTTGGGCTGTGAGTAACACAAGTTCTTCTCTGTTTTCCCCTGCCCCACCCTTAGGTGGGAAGGAAAGCTAGAGTAGGCTGGAGCTGGGTATTTGTCTTCCCTGATGCAGGTTACTCAAATCAAACGCATTGCCATTGAGTCAATTCCCACTCATAGAGACCCTATAGGACAGCATAGGGTTTCCAAGGAGCAGCTGGTGAATTCGAGCTGTTGACCTTTTGGTTGGCAACCAAACACTTAACCGCTGTGCCACCAGGGCTCCTGATGCGGGTTAGGCTCTGGTAAAATCCACATAGGTTAAATTCTGGCAAAATAGTTTCCCTTGAGGGTAGGCCTTTCTTAATGCAAACAGAATGCTCTAGTGTAGGTCAAATGATTAATTTTCCCCTCAGCCCTGCTAGAAGCATTAGAGGATATTTCTCTGATCTTCATTCTGTGAATACAGAGACAAAACTCACAAAAGTGAGTGAGTGCCTCCGCCAAAGCTGGACCCCCACGTGTTTTTCTCTCTCAAGCTAGTTTAGTCCATGTTGAGTCTCCAGTGATTAGTCAATTATCCTTCAAGTGTTCCTACTAGGCTCCAGGTGTGGCTTTTTCTCCTGAAAAGCTCTGATTCTCTGTATTCACCTATCTCTCCAGTTTTCATGACAGCAGTTTGCCCTATGACCTCAATCTTCTTATGGATATAAGAAGAGTTGCTGATTATCAGTGTGTTCAGCTTTTTTTATTGTTAAAAGGATGACAATTCCCAAGTTCTTTACCTGTAATACTGGGTAATAAACTAAATTTTAACAAAAGCACACAGTTCATTGAAAGAAGGATAGTATTTTCTACAAACCCTACTGGAACAATGAGACATCCAAATGCAAAAAAGAAAAAAAAAATTTAACCTAGACACAGACCTTGCACTTTACACAAAAATTAACTAAAAATGGATCATAAACCTAAAAGCAAATTGCAAAAATATAATATTTCTAGAAGAGAACATAGGAGTACATCTGTGTGATCTTGGGTTTGCTAATAAATTTTTTAGGTACATCCGAAAAACCAAACCAAACCTGTTGCTGTCGAGTCGATTCTGACTCATAGCGACCCCTGAGAGCAAAATCTCTGAAAAGAAAATATTGATAAGTTGGTCTATATTAAAATTGAAACTTTTGATCTATAAAAGATGCTGTTAGAAGAGGGATAAGACATAGACTGGATCTTCCCCCAAAGTGAATAGAGAGAGAGCTTTCTCCTAGAGCTGATGCTCTGAATTTGGACTTACAGACTTCTCAACTGTGAGAAAACAAATTTCTGTTCTTTAAAACTGCCCTTTTATGGTATTTATGTTACAGCAGAACTAGTTAACAGCTATCATCAGTTATAATAAGTGACATTAATAGCATGTTCCTTGATTTGGTGTGATTAGAATAAAGCTTTGCTTCTGTGGGTCTTTCTCTCAAAAACCCGTAACTCCTGTCTAATCATGAGAAAAATATCAGACAAACCCCAGTTAAGAGCTACTCTACAAAATACCTAACCAGTGATTCTAACAACTGTCAAGGTCATTAAAAACAAGGAAAGTCTGAGAAACTGACACAAATCTAGAGGATCCTAAAGAGACAGGACAACTAAATGTAGTTATCACATCCTGGGCTGGATCCTGAAACGGGAAAAAGATACAAGGTAAAAACAAAGGGAGTACAAACAAAGTATGGACTTTAATTAATAACATTGTAGCAACATGTTCATTAGTTGTGACAAATGTATTACTGCAATGCTAGCAAAAAGGAAGCTTGATGCAAGGTATATAGGAATCTCTAATATTCTTGCAAATTTTCTGTAATTCTGAAACTCTTCCTAAATGAACGAATTGTTTTAAAAATGCAGCTGCCACTTAGTGCCTTTGTGAACATTTAAAAGTTGCTCATCTCAATATCTCAGGTTTTTAATCTGAAAATGGAGATAATTTTATAAAATTTTTGAAATTGCAACAGAGAGCAAGTGGAAAATATTGTGGAAAATGCTTTTAAAGTTATATAGTGAAAATGGGTGTTCATGGTACTCAGAAAAAGGAAAAAAAAATGCATGGCATCAGGAAATACTGTTCATCCATATTTTACTAAACATATAGTCATGTGAAATTTCTCTAAGAAATATGTTTATATCTCTGACTCTGTGTGTGTGTGTAATTAGTATAATTCATTTATAGAGGGAAATGCAATGCCAAAAACTGCATAGTGAATACAAGATATCTTTTTTGTGTATAGATTTATTCAGAACAATAATGAGTGGCATAATAACTAAATGCAAATATTATAAAAATAACAAAACTCTTAAGCCATTTGACAAATCATGAAATTTTCCTGTCGTGAAATATAGTAAGCAATCTGCTATTTGAAATACTGTAACAATTGGATATGGTCAATTCTATCCTGAGTTTTACAGAAACCACAACAAATGACTTAGCAATCCATAAATCCGCACATGACAGTACTTAAGCAGGTTTCATAAATGATCTGCGATGGGAAGAGAATTTTACTCTAATTGTCCTCTATGACCATAAAAAGCATAATGGAGTAGAAAAAAGTGATGAGGCTATGTTAAAGAAAAATGTTTGCTTAGCAACATTTTTAAAGACATGGAAGAAAAGAACACGTAGTGAGTTAAAGTGAAGGTACCGTCATCTATATAAGGGCAGGATGGAATTTCGGCTGCCAGCTCAGTCCTATGCCCTAATTTTCTGATCTAACTACTTCAGCCTTCTCCTAATTAAATCACAGAATCAGTAGTTTTAAAGCTTTGGGGTGGGTAAGAATCTCTTGGGGGTACTTGATAAAAATATTCCTTGGCCCTTGTCTCCATAGATTCCAACCGAGTAGAACTTATTGGGCCCAGAAATCTACATTTTTAATTAAGTTCCTCAGGAACTTTTCATAGTTTCTACTCTGATATACAATCATAAAAACTGGAAGTAAAGTGCCTGAGATTGTATACACACACACACACACACACACACACACACACACACACATACTGTAATGGAGTATGTAGCAAAGAAAATTATTTCATTGTGATTATCTTTTTTGGCATTTATAGAAATATAGATTCTGAACATTTCCAGACTTGGATCTTTCTTGATAACTAATAAACTATCAAGCTGATTAGAAATAAATCAGCACATAGCAAAACCCCAACAGTGATGGAAAATGCACTGCAAGTATTGATCTCTACGAAGAATGGAGAAATTCAGTTGTTGACACTTGGCTCTGTAAACTGTAGTGGAGATGTGTTAACAGGCCACTTAACATTACTTCCTTCCTTTCTGCTCCTTAGTTCAATTCAGAATTTGTTTGGATATTCACTGTTCTCCCATAGAGCATATGTACCTTGGGAAATGTCTACTCTAAGCTACCAAGGAAGGCCATGATTGGGCTATGACCGCGGCTACATTTAGGAGTGGACATAAGACTAAAGCTATATCAGTCTGGATAATTTTTAATACTGTTGCTTTGAATACTGCTTAGAAGCACTCTCCTGCTGGATGGGAATGAGGAAACCTATAACCCAATTGTCAGTGGTCTAATATCATGACTAACATAGGAGATGGCCTTTGGCTGAAGCTAAGAAAGCAGAAACATACAGAAGAAAAATGAACAAAAATGGACACTTGAGGACATTGATGAACCACCGAAGTTAATAATGCTAAAGCTTATCTTACCTATGACCTTTTTCCATTACTACTAGATGATTCATCCACTTTACTGTTTGTTGTTCAAGCTACTTTGAGTTAGAATTTCCTAAACAGTTGAGCTTACTTTACTAAATAAATAGTCCTTCCTCAATATTCTTGTTAACTAGCTAATTCTAGAAGCCTAGAGAGCTATAAAGCTCTAGTATATTATGCATTAATGAGCCAAATTCTTTACCTTTCCCTATATCCATTTCCATTGCATTGTGACTTGAGTTTTTCCCATCAGGAGGTAGAATCTGTCTGCTGCCTGGTGCTGAATTCAGTCTTTGATTTTCTCTGATCAATGGGATGTGACAGTTATGACACAAGCAAGAGTTTGAAAACACGCTTCAACGATTCCATTCTATTCTTACTCCTCTGCCTCCACCATGAGACTATGCCTAGGCTAGCATGCTGGAGGACAAGACATATGGAGCAAAGCCAAGTCATCTCATTTGTCTTAACAGGAGCATTCTAGATAATGTAACAATCAACGGCCCTCCGTATATATGGGAAAGCCCAGCTAGGAGCAGGACAGCTGCCTAGCTTAACTCCAACTGTCCACAAACACACGGGATAGCTCAGCAAAGACCAAAAATAAATAAATAAAACAAAATAAAAATCATACCCAGAATTACGAGATGAAAGAAACCTAAAGACTTGTGAGCTAAATATTATGCTATATGCTACTGAGTAGTGGGATAGTTGTTATGAAGCAATACTGTGAAAATAAATAATACATACATTGAGAGCAGGAGTGACATGTTGCCACAATGGATACCTAAAAGAAGTGGCATTCTTTTGAGAATCAGGTAGAAATTGGTGAGTAAACTGTTGTGGCTGTTGGAAAGTGGTGAGGAATCTGCTAGAAGAGGCTAGAAAAAATGGTGACCCATATTCTGTGGTGGAGAAACAGTTAACAGCAATTTTGATTCTAACTTAGAAGATAAAAACATAACTACAGAACTTTCGGATTTGAGCAAGGAGATTTCCAGACAGTTGTTTAAAAGTGGTGTTTAGCTTTTACTGACTGCGTATGAGATAAGGCACCACGAAAAAAGATAAACTCAGAAAATAGCTGACAATTTGAAAATAAAATTTAGAGGAAATAGGGCCAAAATTTGCTTTGAAGGAAAATAAAACTTTCTCATTTTGTCTCCACAGCTGACAAAATAGTCTCAAAATATGATGCCTCTAGGGAGCATAGACAAAATCAAGGGTGTGACTGTAAAACCCTTTGTTAGGACAACTGATGAAATTAAGGTGGTGCCTAGTGGATCTCTTAGTTGGAAGTAAGGGCTTCTAGGGTATTTAAGGGTATTGACCACCAGAAGCTTGACATGCCTAAAATAGTAATAATGCAGCCCAGTGAGAAAGGCCTATATGGAAAAGAAGTATGGATGTAATTTTCTGGCCCATAACATTGAATGGACTCAAATTCAAAAGAAGCACAAAGTTTCTGAGATAGTTTTACCAAGAAGAGTACCACAAAAAAAAAACTAAACCAAACCCGTTGCTGTCAAGACGATTCCGACTGACAGAGAACTTATAGGGCAGAGTAGATCTGCCCCATAGGGTTCCCAAGGAGCAGCTGGTGAATTCGAGCTGCTGATCTTTTGGTTAGCAACTGAAAGCTTATCCACTGTGCCACCAGGGCACCAGAGTGCCACCAGCCTGGACTAAAACAGGCTGAAAGTATTCAAAGTATAAAAAGGTCTCTGGGCTCTCAACATTTTTCTGGAAGGAAGTTGGTTGAGAATGTTTTTCAAAGAGCATATTTTCCAGTTTCCTTTTTTTTTTTTTTAGAAGTAGTCACAGAGAGTAATGGACATAGAAGGATGCCCCAGAGGATAGAGCCAATCAATAGATGTGGGAAGCAATGAACTACAAAACACTCCCAAAGCACAGAACTGGGGCTTGATAAAGAACACCCTACTCCGAAAGGGAGAAGTTGGCTACATTTGCTCAGCAGGATATCGAAATTATTATGATTAGTGACTTCCCTGCCTCCCTTTCTTCCTCTTTTGGGGACTGGAAATGTTCATTGCAATTATCCTATCTCTGTTTAATCATTGATTTTGAGCATATTTGAGTTGGTACGTGTGTGGGGAGGACTTTTTGCTCATAGGTTTCCAAATAAAGTGGAGAACCATGTGGAAATGTTGTGGATGAAGAGATCCTGGTGATGTGATTGGATGAAAACATTGGGTGTCTGAAATGAGAGTTAGCATATTATGCATGTGAGAGAAATATGAATAATCATGTCCAGAAGACTTACTATAGTAAATTAATTACACTAATGGCTTCCATTCTTCATTCTTTCCAGTATACAGATGTTTGCATCATGACTTTGTAGCTTCCTCAACAACTGGAGCCTATGACTCTGTCCATTGGTTCTGAGTTCAGTTGTATGACTTGCTTTGGTCAAGGAGATGTTGGCAGCTCTGACTAAGGAGAGACTTGCAAAAATGTTGTCATGTTTCTACTTCTGTTTTGCTCCACTGCCTTTGCCATAAGAAAAAGTCTGGGATAGCCTCCTATAGAATGAAACACATGTGGCAGAGCCAAGTTTCTCCACTTTTCCCAGCAAAGACATCCTAGAACACTTAACAGCCAATTAACTGCCAGACATTTGAAATACCCTGGCGATAATTAGGAGAGTTGTCTCACCAACCCACTGCTGAATTCAGAAAAATGAATGAACCCCTTTGAGCCCAGCCAACCAGCACATGCATAAAAATAAATAAATAAATAAATGCTTATGTTTTTTCAAGGTAGAAGCTCTAGGGTGGCTTGTTACACAGCACTGTTGTGAAATAAGTATCAGATACAAAGGCCTTTAGAACTAGGTCAAAAGAGTGTACTGGAAAGTCTTGCAGAGAACTAATTTTGGTGTTAAAATAGCTTCAGGTTCAGTGTATGTTGACTACTATAATTTTGCAGCCTCCAGGTCTTTAATAACGCTCTTTGCATGTCCTCTTATACATATGCATATAGATTTTTTTTTTAAATTTAGGAATTTTTTTATGGCTTTTTAAATCTCTTCAAGTACACTTGGTGCTCCTTCTGTGCCATCCTTTAGTTTCATTTTGTACATATCACTTTTGGTAGGTTGATAATGGTTCCCAAAGACATGTCCATGTCCTCATCCCAGGAACGTGTGATGTTATCTTATTAGGAAAAGTGTCTTTGCAGATGTAATTAACTTAAGAATCTTGAGATCTGGAGATTTTCCTAGATATTCTAAGTAAACCCTAAAGGCAATCACAGTATCCTGACAAGAGAGGCAGCCACCAGAAGTTAAAAGAGGCAAGGAATAGATTCTCCCTAGAAGCTCCAGAGGGAGTGTGTCCTTGATGAAACTTTTATTTCACACTTCTGGCCTCCAGAACTGTAAGAGAATAAGTTTCTTTTGTTTTCAACCACTAGGATTGTTGTAATTTGTTACAGCAGGTACTGGAAATCAATACAGCACTGTTACAGCATTTATCTAATTGTGTTTGGTCATTTGTACCTCTTTCTCATAATACATAGCAAGATCCAAAAGATTCATTCATTATTTTATCCTTAATATTTCCATCGACCCTAGTTTAAGAAGAGGACAGAATTATCGTTTTCCATGTCGAAGACCCAGGTTTGACTCCAGCCAGTGCACCTCAAGCACAGCTACCACTCATCTGTCAGGAAGGGCTTGCATGTCTCTATGATGCTGAACAGCGTTCAGCTGAGCTTCCAGACTAAAATGGACTAGGAACAACGGCCGGGCAATCTACCTCTGAAAATCAGCCAGTGAAAACCCTATGGATCACAATGGTCTGAACCCACTGTGTGTGGGGTCACTATGCATTGGGGGCCAAGTCAATGGCAGCTAACAACAAGTTTCAAAAAACATTCTGAAACAAAATCTATTCAAGAAATTAACAATATCGCCACACTTTCTTGTAAATATATGCTATTTTTTCTTGCCAGTGTTTCTGATTATTTTGCATACTAATGAGTACTGATGATTACATCATCAAATAAAAAATATAATATTGATTCATGATTTTGATGTATTATCCTCATCAGAATCCTGAGGTTTTTCTCTTATTTTCAATAAAGACTTATGCTGATTTTAAAGGAGTATCATATTACGTTAGGTCAATGAAATCCATTTATGAATTATCATTTAGTTATATATCCATCCATCTAATTTTTTATTCAACAAACATCCTCAAGAAATTAGTGATAAACATATGAATAAGGTAGATTTATTGCCTTCTAGGAGCATATAACCTACCAGATGAGACAAAAAAACAAACCAAAAACAAACAACCCCCCCAAAAAGCCACATAAAGTAGGTTACATTTACAATATTGTAAAAGTTATTGTAAATATAATCACAAGATGTTATGGAGACAAGGAAGAGAAGTACATTATTCTGATTAACAACTGGAGTATACGGATCAAAGATATTTTTCCAAATGATGTAAAACCCACTTTAAATGTTGAAGGGCAGAGCATGTAGAAGGGTATTCTAATCAAAGCAACATAAGCAAAACATGAAAGATTAGCAAACATATGGTGCATTCTGAAAATGCAATTAGCCCACGGAGTGTATGAAGAATGAGATCAGAGAAGTGGGAATGGAAGATCCTTGTGCTAAAATTCCCTCACAGATTTTCTTCTTTGGTCGTTTCAGGTTTATCAAGAGATTAGACAAGCTCTAAAAAATGTTAACCAAAAGGTTCGCAGTTCGAATCCACCTGGCGCTCCTTGGAAACCTTATGGGGCAGTTCTACTCTGTCCTATAGGGTCGCTATGAGTCGGAATCGACTCGATGGCAA
>NW_004444272.1:333781-348114 GCF_000243295.1 Trichechus manatus latirostris | reverse complement strand
TTTTTTTTTTTTTTTTTTTTAAAGAAATGTTTTCATTATATGGAACATCCTTTTGGATTAACCATATTCCTGTAGGATATGGTTCTAAATAATCATCATTTAATGAGATCATTTTTCCCTCTTGCTATCTCTTAGTATGAAAATATGTCGCTAAATACTGATGTCAATGAAAATTTCGTTAGCGCATTGCCTCGCAAACGTCAGTTACTAGAATCTCTTTCACATGAATTCATGGAAGAGATTAAGGAAACGATGGCTGAAGTTGATCTATTTTAGTGGCAGCATGAGCAGATTTCTTGAAAAAAGCAACACCAAAATAAACCATAGCTTATATAACAAGCAAAATGCAATGAAAAAAGGCCAAGGAAGTACATAAATGGTAATAAATGAGTATCACTAGTTGTTTTATCATCAAGAACTGGGTTAAAGAACAGCATATATGTTATTATTCCATTTTTGTTAAAAAAAAAAAAAAAAAAGAAATGTAACAACCTCCAAGGGCCATTGTGTATGTTTATAGCAATTACTTAATGGAACAGATTAGAGGTAGAAGGAAGAAACATTTTATCTTGAAAATTTAGATATTTTTCCAATTTTAAATGACTGTGCATTACTTTTGTTACACAAACAATACCAAACTAGTAAATATTAGAGATATAATGTGTGCAACATGGGGTCAAAAGTCTTAGAAACAGGACTGGTCTTTCATATCAGATGAAGTAATCTACCAAACCTGTTGCAAGATCATAAAAAATTGAAAAAGCTCCTTGATGGTAGTCATTTTCCAAGTGATAACAGAGGAACATATAATTAAAGAAGCATCATTTGGGGTTGGATTACGTACTGTTGTTTTTCTGATTCCTTCTTTAAGATATTTTTTGAAGTGTCATGACGTATTTTAAGTCTTAATTCCTCATTGTTAAATAACCTGATGGATCCTCTTACATAAGAGGCAGAGGCCTGGGGAGCACAGCTGACCCTTGGTGCTTGGAGGGAAGTCAGTTCAATAAAATAGGGAAGGAAAAGGAAAAACAATAATGGGAAAAAGGAAAAACTGCTAACAGAAAAACATGGGAAATGTCTCAATTTTGTTAAGACTAGCTTTCTAAGGCCAGTCCTTAGAGAAGGACATCATGGTTGATAAAGTAGTGGGTCAGAAGAACAAGGGAAACTCAATGAAGTAAATTGAGCCAAAACAATGGACTTAAACAGACAAGGATCGTGATGAAGTCACATGATTGTGCAAGGCTTTGCTCTGAAGTACACAAGTTCACTATGAGTCAGAGCCAACTCCAGAGCATCTAACAAAAATAGCAACAAAAGCTTTCTTAAAAAAAAAAAAAAAACATTGTCGTTGAGTCAGTTCTGACTCATAGCAACCTTACAGGACAGAGTAGAACTGCCCCATATGGTTTCCAAGGAGTGGCTGGTGGATTTGAACTGCTGGCCTTTTGGTTAGCACCTGAGCTCTTTAACCACTGTGCCACCAGGGCTCTTCGGCTTTCTAAGGAACACAGGAATTCAGCTACTCTGTTGAGTCAAATATGTAAAGGCATTATAAACGTTTACATAAAATAATTGAAAAGATACCACATAGGTTGTGATATTTCATCTGTGAACCATGCAGAAAATTAGAAAAAGTTCAATGAAAAATGAAAAGGTTCCCTATTGTTTGATAGATGTAGACTGTCCTCTAAAGGCACACAATGTCAAATTTAAAAAAATAATAATAAAATAAAAATCTGCCGACTGCTGTACTCTGAAGCAAGGTGATTTATAGAATGCTAGAGAAACTATACAATTTATTTTCTGCCTTTAGAGACTTTCAAAATCCTAGTAAATATTTTACTGACCGTTTTGTGTTTTTTAGTAAAGGAAGTGCATAAAGCTCCAGAGAAACCAGAAAAAAAACTTGTTATTCTATTTCAATTTTATAACACCTCTCACATTAGTGGTATATGAGTTTATTTATAATAAGTAATGACACAGTACATCAGTTCTAATAGGGTGTAGTACAATATTCCAAATTCTCAAAGCACAGAGTAATAAAAATGCCTTTCCACTGCACCTATAATTTGAAACTTCAAAATATAAATAGGATTATACACATAATAGAAATGAAACTTTGAAAATCCTCACATCTGGTGCTTTGACAAGCGAGAAAACTTTTATATTGTCAGAGGTCTGGAATGTATAATTAAGTTTAAATATTAAAACTGAAACACTTTGTTGATGCAACAGCGGAATCAACATGAATACAAAATAATTCAGGTAAAAAATTACCCTAGTGCTTGAATCTGATGTCTTCACGTGAATCTGATAGTTACCACAGAACTCAAACAACAGTAGATAATCATTTGTGAGATATTTGTCCATTTTTATCATATTTCTTGAACAAAACATTGGATAGTTATCAATATTAATATCTCAACAACAAGGTTCCTAATTAGTGATATCCTAATTTTCTACAAAGATCTTTAACATATTGCCATGCAGTTATAATACTGTTTCTAAAGGACAACAGTGAAAATGTCAGGGAGGAGTAAGGGGAAAAGAAAATAGTGTCCCATTCTGTGAAGTCCCTGGGTGGTGCAACTCTGAAGCACAGTTCCACCCTGACACACACGGGGTTGCCGTGGGTCAGAATTGACTCAACAGCAGTTGCTTGGGTGGTGCAAACAGTTAACATGCTCAGCTACTAACGGAGAGGTTAGAGTTCACCCAGCGGCTCCTGGGAAGAAATGCCTGGCTTCTGGAAAAAATCAGCCATTGAAAACACTACGGAGCACAGTTCTACTCTGACAAACATGGGGTCACTATGAGTCAGGGTTGATTTGATGGCAACTGTTTTTTATTATGTGGAAAGAAAGTGGTTCAGGCAAAGAAGAAAAGAAACATAGTGTTCTTAGCACTGAAGTTCATGGAGTCATATGCAGAGTTTTTATTTTGGATTTTTGGTTGGGTTTAAAGAAATATTACATGAGCAGTAATGTTGAAGGGTAGTGATTTTCGGTATTTTGTTTTGAAAACTTATGTTTATCAGGTTTTCTTCTCCCAGACCTCATGCTCTTGTTTCATATCTGTGAATAGTCTTGATGTAAAGCAACAACTCTTACCAAATAAATGGAGTAAGTGATAGATAATTAACTCTAAGGAATAAATCGTTCACTCTTGTATTGAACGTGCTGCCTCATTTCCAACTTTGGCAAGGATTGACTTTAAGATATGCATTTTTCCTAAATGGTTTTGTTTATATTAATCCCAAGCAAGGAAGGCAAATCATATTAATTTCAGCTACTACCTGTGAACCTTGCACAATTCTTTAACCTCTCTGCCTTTCTAGTTCTATGTGTTGTCCTCTTAAAATAAGGGAAATGTTACCTACTTCAGAGGGTTGTTGTTAGAATTAAACTAAATAATGCATATTAAACACATTTCTCAGAGCCTGACACATGGTATGCAAAAAAACCAATGTCCTCTCTGACTGGAAATATCAAATTATGTAGTAATGTGGCAAGAGAAATTCCTCATCTTTTCACACATAGTGTGTGCAAGAGAAACTTGTGGCAAGTATCTTGGCAGCCTTGGAACACAGTGAAGGTCAAGCATATGACCAATTTAGTTTTGAGTGATAGTAACTGGCTTGTAGTATAAAGCTGGAAAAATGCTTTGAAAATACACAAGGGAGAAAAGAAAACTCTGAGGCTTTTGCAGTATGTGGTCAGATGCTCATATAAACTCTGTCATGAATACTGCAATACAAGCCTTGCAACAATACCGTGGAGGTTTTCTTTTTAAGCAATCATCTCTCCATGGCTCACATGGGCTGTCGAAATGCTTCAGGATGGCTATGTAATACCTTGAATGGGTACACTGAATGTGACTTAAGCAAGAGTTTCCAAAAGTTCACAGTGCTTTGACTCCAGGATTAAAGACTAGAAGAGCATGCATGAGATTTTTTTTTTTCCCCTGAAAAATAAAGCAACCATTGGTGTTGATTGGACATTTGTTTTCTCTTCCTGGGTCAGGAAGGCAGGGGTACATGATTTTTACCATATTTCTTTCTCCATAGCATGAAAACTCATTCTTATCAATTTTTCTAACTTCATACATCTCTAAAGTGCTTTTCTAAATATGTCCTCAATGATACCAGAGGATATTTGTGTCATTTTCATAGACCAGAGTGTAGTAAGTGACAGTATGAAAAAATGAAGGACGAAGAGAATTAGGAAAACTGGTAAAATAAAATGAGAACCATATGGGAGAAAACCCAGGTCTTGGGTCTGGTTCTGATACTAACCTGCTATATTATCTTAAGTAAATCTCTGAACTGTTCCCGGATTTATTTTTCTGAGCTGTGAAAATACCAATGATCTCTGACAATCCAACTATTGCCGTCATTCTGCAATGAGGAACATGTCTACACTATCCCTGATTTATGAGCACGTTTTCATGCAACACAGGATACAATGTTATTAAACTACAGCCTGTATAAAACCTAGGGTGTTTTGTAACATGAGTACTCTTGAAACCTTAAATTTACTGAACTAGAAGTGCTGATGATTCTGATATCCATTGAGTTTTAGAAGTATTGTTTTGTCAAATTAGTCAGTAGATGCAAAAGATGGAAGCATCAGACCACGTCTAACTTCATGAAATGGGAGGAGAATCAACATCAGCACAAAGCTGATGCCTATGAAGTAGAGGTCAGACATACTGCCACTCTCCAAACTTTTTACTAGTTCTGAAACCAGCCATCCCTCCCATGGCACTATCTACTTCTCTGCTCTGCTGGTTTCAATAATTCATTGCAATGGCCATACAGAACTCACAGATCATATTCACTGTCTTAGTTATCTAGTACTGCTATAACAGAAATAACAAAAGTGGGTGGCTTTAACAAACAGAAATTATTCTCTCACAGTTTAGGAGGCAGAAGTACAAAATCAGGGTGCTGGCTCTAGAGGAAGACTTTCTCTCTTTGTTTGCTGTGGGGGAAGGTCCTCTTCAATTGTCCCCTGGATCTAGGTGGTTCTCAGTGTAGGAACCTCAGGTCCAAAGGACACACTCCTTTCCTGGCCCCACTTCCTTAGTGGTAAGAGATCATCCCCGGTCTCTGCTCACTTCTCTCTCCTTTTATCTCTTGTAAGATAAAAGGTGATGCAGGTCACACTGCAGAGAAACTCCCCTTACATCAGGTCAGTGCTGTGACTTGAGTAAGGATGTTGCATTCTACCTTAATCCTGCCTCATTAACATAACAAACATAACTTAATCCTCAATAACATAACTTTAATCCTTCCTCACCAATGCTTGTATCATTTGTAGTGCTGTGGTGTCATGCTTATTGCTTTGATGCTAGAAGCTATGCCACAGGTATTCAAATACCAGCAAGGTCACCCCTGGTGGACAGGTTTCAGCTGAGCTTTCAGACTAAGACAGACTAGGAAGAAGAACCTGTCCGTCTACTTCTGAAAAAAATTAGCCTGTGAAAACCTTATGAATAGCAGCAGAACATTATCTGATATAGTGCCAGAAGAGGAGCCCCTCAAGTTGGAAGGCACTCAAAATACGATTAGGAAAGAGCTGTCTCCTCGATGTAGAGTCGACCTTAATGAAGTGGATGGAGTCAAGCTTTCAGGACCTTCATTTGCTGATGTGGCACAACTCAAAATGAGAAGAAACAGCTGCAAACATCCACAAATAATTGGAACACGGAATGTATGAAGTATGAATCTAGGAAAATTGGAAATCATCAAAAATGAAATGGAACACATAAACATCTATATCCTAGGCTGAAATAGACTGGTATTGGCCATTTGGAATCAGACAATCATATGGTCTACTATGCCAGGAATAACAAATTGAAGAGGAATGGTGTGGCATTCATTCGCAAAATGTGCATTTCAAGATCTATCCTGAAGTACAACACTGTCAGTGATTGGACAATACACCTACAAGCACTACCAGTTAATACAACTATTATTCAAATTTAAGCACCAACCACTAAGGCCAAAATTGAAGAAATTAAAGATTTTTACCAATTTCTGCTGCCTAAAATTGACCAAACATGCAATCAAGATGCATTGATAATTACTGGTGTTGGAATGCAAAAGTTGGAAACAAAGAGTAAGGATCAGTAGTTGGAAAATATGACCTTGGTGATAGAAATGCTGCTGGAGATCACGTGATAGAATTTTGCAAGCCCAACAACTTATTGATTGCAAACACTTTTTCAAAACAACGTAAATGGCGACTATACACTTTGACCTCACCTGATGGAAAACACAGGGATAAAATTGACTACATCTGTGGAAAAGTATCATCAGTCAAATCAAGGCCAGGGGCCTACTGCAAAAGAGATCATCAACTGTTCATATGCAAGTTCAGGTTGAAGCTAAAGAAAATTAGAACAAGCCCAAGAGAGCCAAAGTATGACCTTGGGTACATTTCACTTGAATTTAGAGACCATCAGAAGAATAGATTTGATGCATTGGATACTAATGACTGTAGACCAGATGAGTTGTGGAATGACATCAAAGACATCATACATGAAGAAAGCAAGAAGTCATTAAAAAGACTGGAAAAAAGAAAAGACCAAAATGGATGTCAGAAGAGACTCTGAAACTTGCTCTTGAACACTGAGTAGCTAAAGCGAAGGGAAAAAATGATGAAGTAAAAGAGTTGAACAGAAGATTTCAAAGGGCAGCTTGAGAAGACAAATTAAAATATTATAATGAAATGTGCAAAGACCTGAAGTTAGAAAACCAAAAGTGAAGAACATGCTTGGCGTTTCTCCAGGTGAAAGAACTGAAGAAAAATTTCAAGCCTAGAGTTACAATATTGAAGGATGCTATGGGAAAAATATTGATTGATGAAGGAAACATCAAAAGTAGATGGAAGGAATACACAGAGTCACTGCACCAAAAAGAATTGGTCAACATTGAACCATTTCAGGAGGTAGAATAAGATAAAGAACCGATGGTACTGAAGGAAGAAGTCCAAGCTGCACTGAAGGCATCTGAAAAACTAGGCTCCAGGAATTGATGGAATAACAATTGAGATGTTTCAACAAACGGATGCAGCTCTGGAGGTGCTCACTTGTCTATGCCAAGAAATTCGGAAGACAGCTACCTGGCCATCCAGCTGGAAGAGATCAATATTTATGCCTATTCAAAAGAAAGGTGATCCAATAGAATGCAGATATTATCAAACAATATCATTAATATCACAAACAAGTAAAATTTTGCTGAAGATTATTCAAAAACAATAGTAGCAGTACTTCCAAAGGGAACTGCCAGAAATTCAAGCTGGATTCAGAAAAGGACATGGAACAAGGGATATCATTGCTGATGTCAGATGGATCCTGGCTGAAAGCAGAGAATACCAGAAAGATGTTTACCTATGTTTTATTGACTATGCAAAGGCATATGACTATGCGGATCATAACAAATTATGGATAACATTGAGAAGAATGGGGATTCCAGAACACTTACTGTGCTCATGAGGAATCTGTACATAGATCAAGAGCCAGTTGTTTGAACAGAGCAAGGAGATACTGTGTGGTTTAAAGTTAGGAAAATTGTGCATCAGGATTGTATCCTTTCACCATACTTATTCAAGCTAAGCAAATAATGTGAGAAACTGTTCTATATAAAGAAGGATGAGACATCAGGATTGGAAGGAGACTCATTAACAACATGTGTTATGCAGATGACATAACCTTGCTTGCTGAAAGTGAAGAGGACTTGAAGCACTTACTGATGAAGAACAAAACTACAGCATCCAGTATGGATTACACCTCAACTAATGAAAACAAAAATCTTCACAACTGGACCAATAAGCAACATCATAATAAACCTTGAAAAGATTGAAGTTGTCAAGGATTTCATTTTACTTGGATCCACAATCAATGCCCATGGAAGCAACGGCCAAGAAGTCAAAAGACACATTGCGTTGGGCAAATCTGCTGCAAAAGACCTCTTTAAAGTTTTTAAAAGCAAAGATGTCACTTTAAGGCCTAAGGGTCACCTGACCGAAGCCATGGTGTTTTCAATTGCCCCATAAGCATGAGAAAGCTGGGCAATAAATAAGGAAGACCAAAGAAGAATTGAAGCCTTTGAATTATGGTGTTGGCAAAGTATATTGAATATATCATGCACTGCCAGAAGAATGAACAAATCTGTCTTGGAAGAAGTACAGCCAGAATACTTCTTAGAAGCAAGGATGGCCAGACTCTGACTCATATACTTTGCACATGTTATCAGGAGGGACCAGTCCCTGGAGAAGAAATCCATGCTTGGTAAAGAAGAGAGTCAGTGAAAAAGAGGAAGACCCTCAATGAAGTGGATTGGCACAGTAGCTGCAACAATGGGCTCAAGCATAGCAATGATTGTGAGGATGGCACAGGATTGGGCAGTGTTTCATTCTGTTGTACATAAGGTCGCTATGAGTCATAACTGATTCAACAGCACCTAACAACAACAATCCTTTCTCATTATCACATAGAGGTCAGGATTTATAGCACCTTAGAGAATGGAGGATAATTACATCAGATCACAAAATGGAAGACAATCATACAATAATGGGAATCATGGCCTAGCCAAGTTGTCATATATTTTTGCAGGACACAATTCAATCCATGACACTCACAATTATGGGAGTTATTAGGGCATTAACAGGTTACAATTCAGGGTCAGTGTCAACTTGGTAGTAGCAGAACCAATGCAGGATTCAGTTCTTTGATCAGCACAGCTTCTTCTTGGCCGTGGCCACATGCAGGCCTCTGCCACTGAGCAATGCTCAGTCCTGGCCTCTGCCCTGCTCAGGCAATACTTACAGCTTTTTAGCTTCCCAATAAGTGCCCAGAGGCACCCTATCTCAACAGGGAGCCTCCTGCCAGAAATTGCTCAGCTCTCTTGCTCCATGGGTCAAGAACCCATTAACCCATTGTAGCCATCTGCCAGTCTTATGCTGTCTCGTGTCACTGCCACCTCCAGTGTTACAGATCTCCAGAGTTACAGCTCTCCAGGGTTACAGCTCTCTGTCTCCCAGTTCTAAGAGGTTCTCAGCACAGGTGCCCTCTTAACTTGTTGGATTGGCTCTTTTTTAAGCTCAGCAGGATGGCAAAACTGACCAATCCCTACAGTTGTTCCAACACCTTATTTACATAGCCACAGCCAGTCATTAAATTGGAATTACAAGACATGGGTAGAAACGCCACATAAAAACAATTTATTGCACCATGGTAGAGAATCTAAATTATTGTCTCTCACTCTCAAAACTAACTAAACAGGCAGGGTGAAGAAATTATCTGTACCAATTTATGCCATCCTTCCTTCAACAATGACATACTAAAAGGCTCCTATACCTAAAACTAACACACAAATTTTCTCAGCTAATCATAGAAACCTTAATTGATTTACCTTCCTCTAGTCTTACTCCTAATTCATAGTTCTTATCTAAATCTCACCTATAGTTAGACTAATAATAATAATATCAGACTTCTGGGCAACATGGCACTATAGACAGAAGCCATCCCTCCACAGCAAAGATCCAAAAAACTAAGTCAAACAGAGCACACATCAATCCTGAAACCTTAAGCATAAAATGAAGAGATAAAGAACTCAGCCAAGCACTGAATGGAATAAAAAACTGACCTACAACAGAGAGCGAGGAGAGATACATGCAGAGGTCCTCTATCAGCTATCACAGCACAGATCCGCCATCTTGGACTCCTATCGGAGCTCAGCAAACAGGGAGCATGAGAAAGCACCTTCGTGGAGCTTCCAGCAGAAGACAGAACAACTGGTAACCAGCTATATATGCTCTCCCACCTCCTACCCTTCTTCACCCCCACTCGGCCTCCTCTGCTTCCTGCGGCCACAGTCTCTTGGCCAGGAAGAACCAGCTTCACCCTGGTGTTGCTTGGATTCCACTTGTCCACACTGGCCAGCTCCCTGAGTGCCATTTGTTGGCCACTGGTGTTGCTTTTTTCTGCTTCTTTAGGTTTCTTCCTTAGCTCTCACCACCTCCCCCTCATTTCTTTCAAATGGAAGGCTGTGAAACACCACTCAACTGTGAAACTGCTTCTCAGCCCATGCCACTGTGCTGGTGGGAACCCTGGGGCTTTTTTGGTTTCTATGTTTGTTTGTTTGGATTTGTTCTGTTTTGATTTGTTTGTTTTCTTTTTCTTTTCTTGACTTGAGAGTCCCTTCTAGCCGGGCAGTACTGCACAGCTTGGGAGCTACTCCATTACTCTGCGCAGAGGCACAGTGACATCCCTGGGAGCATTTCTTTTTTCTTGTTTTTGGTTTTTTGTTTGTTTTGTTTTCTCCTCTTTCTTTTTCCCTTTTTGTCTTTCTTAATTTCCAGTTTCTCATCTCTCTATACTTACCTTCTCTTCCTGTCTCCTGCATACCTGGTGCTGTGTGACACCTCTACCTCTTCTAGCCAGGCTGTATTTCATGGCCTGGGAACAACTTCCCCAGTCCTACCAGCCACACCAGTGGGATGTCTGGAGGCTTTTCTTTTTCTTTTTTTTTCCCTAATTTTATTTATTCGTTTGTTCTTTTACCCTTTTCCTTTCTCCTTTTTTTTGTTGTTTTTCTCCAGTTCTCAGTCTCTCATCTCTCCACCTTAACAGCAAGCTACCTTAGCACTCTTTTTTGTTTGTTTGTTTGTTTGTGCATATATTTTTGCCTACTGTTCCTCTATCCTCTCTCTCCTCTTTCCCATACCCATCTTAGCTCCACACATCACAATTCCCCCCTCCTTCCTGCCTGTGTGCACCATACACTAAACATCACACTCCCAAGCAGCACAGGCATTGCCTACCAGAACCTGCCCTGCACTGATTCCTGGTCCACCCTATTGACCCTAGTACGTGCCACAAACAACCCATCACAACAATTCTCCTTCAGCTGGACCTGCCCTCCTGTGCCATACCTCAGTGACTGACCCTGCCCATTGGAGAAGGAGGTGAAAAGTATTATTCCTGTGGATGAGCAAACAACAAAGAACTCACAGCCTGCCTGCTCAGGCATAACCAACTAAAACAAAAAAAGGGGGATGAAACAATCAAATCTACAGTCAATAAATGAGAAAAATAACTACTGAATGCCTCAAAGACAGCAGACAGTATCAAAACATATGCAAAAACAGGACAGGATGGCTCCACTAGGTATCCAAAATAAAACACCAGATGAATTTCTAGTAGAAGAAAAGGCACGAGAACTACTTTTCAGCTCAGTGGTGAAGTCACACCCAAGGTCCACCGTTCAGCTGGTGATTGCACCGCCCCATAAAACAAAACAGGACTAATGAGGCACAGCAGTCCAGGGATAAGGACTAGAAGGCAGGAGGGGACAGGGAAGCTGGTGATAGGGAACTGAAGGTTGAGAAAGGGCAGTGTTGACATGTCGTGGGGTAGTTAACCATTATCACAGGGCAATATGTGTACTGACTGTTTAATGAGAAACTATTTGTTCTGTAAATTTCATCTAAAGTACAAAAAAAAAGCATTATCTATGTGAGATACAATTGACAGCAGCCATTCAAAAGGATTGATGGGAAGCCTAGGGGGCAGTGAGTTGAAGATAATGGTGATGGACTAATTTGAAAAGGATAGTGAGAATAGCAGCACAACTGGAAGAATGTAATCAGTGTCAGTGAATTGTAGATGTAGAAATTTTTGAAATGGTGTAACTTTGGCTATGTATATTTTCACCAACAACAACAACAAAAAAGTCTTCCAAGGTCAAGAAGGGAGAGTGTTGACATGTCGTGGGGTTGCTAACCAATGTCATAAAATAATATGTGTACTGACTGTTTAATGAGAAACTATTTGTTCTGTAAACCTTCATCTAAAGTACAATAAGAAAAATTTAAAAAAAATCAAGATATACAATAGAGATGCTGAAGTTTTAAAGGGGTTTTATGAATTGCCAACAGGACACTCCTAGTAATTATTAAAGTCTGGGTTTGACTTTGGGTCCATCTCCTGCAATCTGTGGGCTGTTAACCACTATTCCAGTTCCCTAGTCATTCCACAATAGGATCCTCTATTGAACCTTCTCCTAGGACTGCAAAATGCCCAAGGATAAAGTCTCAGCCCCTTAACTTAATGGATCAGGACCCTGCTTTTTTATACCAAGCTATAGAGAAGATTATAAGAAAGGCTGCCCTGAGAAAGTCATGTCAGAGTTGAGACCTAGAGGATGGATAGGTGCACATGAGGATGTAGTTTGAATGGGTGAAGTATTTCATGAAGAGCTGACTGCTTACGAGAAGGTCCTGAGAGATAATAGCTTTTGAAGTTGAAAGAACTTAAGGTAGAACAATAGGGCTGGGACCTAAAAAAAATACGATGCTGGAAGATAAAATACTAGAATAATGATGAGTATATAGAGAAATTGGTGGCTTTGTATGATATGGCAAATATTTGGAATTTTAATTTAGGAGTAAAGTCAAGACTGTCATCAGAGTCACACTTTAAAGCAAAATAAAATTATTTGCATTAAAGACCAAATACTATGCTAACACGTTCATAAAACAACATACTAAACACTGCCCTCGCTAAGATCTTTTACAGATAATGCATTTCTTCTTTCCCAGTAGAACTAACCCATATAATTAAGAACATACTATTTGCCATTGTAAATTGTGTCTAAATTTTATGTCTTCTTTTAGCATTCAGTAAGGAGTTGTTTATCCTTCTCTGGGTGTTCTGAGGATTGAAATATATGTAGAGGCTGTAGGTTTTAACATGGTACATGTCTTTTGTTATCAACACCACATTTGTGATTATAGTGGTCTCTCCACTTACTCTCACTAATGACCCAGATACTAGATGAACTGAGATTTCTTTGAGTGTGATGAGAACCCCACATTCTAAGAATAGTTATGAGTGTTGTCCAAACAGCATTACCCTAGGTTACTGATATTTTCTTTCCTGGTATCAGGACACAGGTTGTATTAACAGGCATGTTAATAAGTTTGGTGTTGCATGGAACACGTAATACATTTGTAAACAGTCACAAGAAATTTTTGTAAATAGTTTAAATCTTTATGCTATGGTCTTCAGTGTTTAATTATATAGTTTCAAGAGTGTGAAAGCAATTTATTCACTTATTAAGCCTTGTCCAAAATAAATGAGGAAAATTTTTAAAAAGATTATTTTCAGAATCTATGTGGTGACTGAATTGTCAGATATGTTATGGTATTGTCTCATAGAGTTGGCCAAGTGAAGAATGTGATAATAAAAAGATAAATATTTTAAAAGTCCTATGGTATTCTCTTGACATTTTTCAAAGTGAAGATTCTACAGTGCTTTGTTTTGTTTTAAGCAAATCAAGAAAGCCAACCATTGTAAGCAGCAGAGCAGTAAGACTCAGTTATTGGTAAAGCTGAGACACCATTGCTATCGGAAATAGATCCTGCCTCCAGCTCCTCATCATATGACCTCTGGTTCTTGGGACTTGAGCCAGCAGCCTGCCGTCTTACCTGCCAATCTTGGATTTGTCAGCCCTTGCAGCAATGTGAATCAGGGGAAGCCTCCAGCCTGACGCCTGACCCATGAGCTTGGGACTTGCTAGCCTCTACAACTGTGAGCCATTTCCTTGAGATAAATCTCTCTCCCTCTTTGTCTCTCTTGATACATACATACATACATAACTCAACATAAAGAAAACAGAAATCCTCACAACTGGACCAATAAGCAACATCATGATAAATGGAGAAAAGATTGAAATTTTATTTCATTTCGCTTGGATCCACAATCAACACCAAGAAATCAAAAGACGCATTACATTGGGCAAATCTGCTGCAAAAGACTTCTTTAAAGTGTTCAAAAAGCAGCGATGTCACCTTGAAGACTAAAGTGCACCTGACTCAAGCCATGGTATTTTCAATTGCATCAAATGCATGCAAAAGCTGGACGATGAATAAGGAAGACCAAAGAAGAATTGACGCCTTTGAACTGTGGTGTTGGCAAAGAATATTGAACATACCACAGACTGTCAAAAGAATGAACAAACCTGTCTTGGAAGAAGTACAACCAGAATGCTTCTTAGAAGCAAGGATGGTGAGACTACATCTTACATACTTTGGACATGTTGCCAGAAGGGACCAGTCCCTGGAGAAGGACATCATGCTTGTTTAGGTACAGGGTCAGCGCAAAAGAGGAAGACCCTCAATGAGATGGATTGACACAGTGGCTGCAACAATGGGTTCAAGCATAACAACGATTGTGAGGATGGTTCAGGATGAGGTAGTGTTTCGTTCTGTAGTACACAGGGTCACTACGAGTCAGAACTAACTTGATGACAACTAAGA
>NW_004444272.1:295017-333681 GCF_000243295.1 Trichechus manatus latirostris | reverse complement strand
AAAAAAAAAAAAAAAAGTCCTGCTAGGAATTCTTTTCAGATCTCCACAGCCAGACAATATATAATTGAGAAATCCCTCTTGGAAACCTTTACTATATCCTGAAATATATTTGTATCCTAAAGCCTCTAGCACAGAGTTTTATTTTTAATTCTTGACAATTTCCAGAAATTGTCTCGTCAGTTTCACTATAATGTCTTTTTTTTGTAATCCCAAGGATGAGGAGACCAGGTGTTGGTCAGTGTGGTTGATATTCCTGACATTTCTCCCTTGACTTTACACTCTCTTGGTCGTTGTCTCCAGCATACTAATGTTAACGTACTATAAGAAAAGTGAGTAAACAATCTTTTAATCTGCCTCCAGGACTTTTTAAGACATAAATCTGATTGTTTCAATGCTCTATTTAGAATCCTTCAATAGCTCTTCAAACCTTTCGGGATCAAGTTTAAGCTCTTTCGTATGGTCTACAGAGACATTCACTGGCTGGTCTTCCATCCTCACCACCCCTACAACACACACACGTACATCTTATATTCTAGCCATTCTGATTGACTTGCTGCTCTGAGAACATGCTATGACCTTCCATGCCTCTCTGCTCTGTACCTACCACTTCCTCTGCATAGAATACCTTCCTTATCTTGACTATTGATGAAACTTCTCTTATCTCTCAACTCAATCCCCCATCCAAGCAGATTGTGCTCTTTGAAGCCACCTTCCATGCTGTACTACCCTTAATCTGCACAGCTGGCCATTTCCTTTGCCATCCTACTCCTCATACTTGTCTTACAGAAAGTATTACAACATATGTAGGTCATTTTTCAGCTCTCTTTGCTGTGAAGGTATGTGCTCAGTGCTCACAAACATTACAGATGTCTTTTTCACTCTTCAAGATTCAGCAGTTTTCACAAAGTGGTGGCTCAATATGTATGTATTAGAAGGAATAAATAAATAAGGGAGGAAGATGTGTGTGCATTTATTTTCCTTCATATATACTAATACATTTTAAACATTTTATGCGATCAATAAAAGAAGATCTTTTTCATTTGGATTTTTGGGATTCAGTCAACAGATGAAGAAAATAATTCTGGGAATAAGCTACCAGTGGCCACTAAATTTACAGTGTATAGAAGTGTTTCTTCTCACTACAGATTAGTCCAGTTTGTGGCTACCAGAGAATGAAGAGGAGTGTGGCCAAGATATATTCCAGAGACAGGATGTTGGATATCTAGGAGACTGTTACCTGCAATTGTACAGAAGGAAGCTCATGGTGATTCTGGTCTTAAATAATGGTCCAATATCACAGGAATGGGCCCTACCACCTTAGAAACAGGAAGGACTGTGGATGCACAGCAACAATTGAAGGTCTATAGACTTGGTCCAGGCTTGTTACAAGGGGTCTTGGGTGGGCTTATGCAAAAAAACTGTGAGGAAAATGTTCATCCCAAAGCTGCCCAGCATCATCTATACGTGAAGATATTATAATCATGATGATGATAATTACAATGGCAGCAGATAACCCTAACTGAGTCCTTTATATTTTAAAGAAAATTTGCATATACCTTTTGCCATTGAGTCAATTCCGACTCATAGTGACACTATAGGACAGAGTAGAACGGCCCCATAGGGTTTCCAAGGAGTAGACGGTGGATTTGAACTGTCGACCTTTTGGTGAGCAGCCATAGCTCTTAACTACTGTGCCACCAGGGCTCGAGTTAATCCACACAAAAATCTATGAGGTAATATTATTCTTATTCCCATTTTACAATAAGGGAAATGGAGGCAAAGAAAAACTAAGAAACTGATGTATCTTAATTCTCCATGGTTGAGTTCTATATTTTAAAAAGTTAGAAAATTGATCATTTTGTTTACATTTCTCCAAATCTCAGATTCTAGTGTAAGCTATTGAAACATTAATCCATCAGCAGTATTGACCTCAATGTGAGCTGACATACACGAGGCAAATACTAAGTCATTTAACCAGACAGAGATAAATTCTAATCCCACCTGTACCATTTCCTGATCTTTGTTGTTGCTGTTGTTAGTTGTGGTAGAGTTAATTCTGACTCATGGCGACACCATGTGTAAAGAATAGAACAGTGCTCCATAGGGTTTTCAAGGCTGGGATCTTTTGGAAGCAGGCCAGCAGGCCAGTCTTCTCAGGTGCCTCAAGTTGGGTTCATACTACCAACTTTTCAGCTAGTAGTTGAGGGCTTAACCATTTGCAGTACTCAGAGACTCCTATATGATCTGTAGAGTTACCCAAGTTCATTAATGATTCTCAATTCTCTACTTTCTCATATTTAAAAATGAAATGAAGTAATGGAGCTCATATGCTTCTTGTATGAGTTAAATGTGATACCCTAAGTAATGTTCCTGGCACCTATAAAATATTTTAAACAAGAACCAGTAGTTACTATAAGAAGTATAGAAGTGTAAAGAACCTTCCAAAGAAGACTGAAGCAAATAATGTTGAGTGTCCAGGAGGAAGATGCCTTAACTAATAGTTTTATTGATGCTCTTTAAAAATTTCAACCCTACTTTTTTGTCAATTTTTATTTTCATATATTTAATTAGAAACAACGATATATAGATCTAGCCAATTATATTGATATCTGGCATTTTAATTATTTAGCATAAGTTAAGCACAGAGATACACATTTCAGATACATTATCCACATCTTTGAGGCAAGCTTCCACATCTCTGATTGCACCATGGTGTGTTAATTTTCTAGTTTCATTTTCAGCAGTCAGTCTTGTTTCCTTTTGTTTATAGGAGCATTCTCTCTTGCCCTTCAGGTCCAAATGATCATCATAGGAGAAAGTTATGATAGTGGATTAACTTCCTACATCATAAGAAGAGCAGAACACAGCCTTATGATAGGATAGATTGAAAATAGCCATGTGAACTTATTAAGTGTAAGGTAACTCTTTTCCTAGTTCTATTGCTAAAAAAAAGTATTAAAGGAAGTAGAAAACACTTTTACAGTACTCCTTATATGCCAAACAGTATTTTGAGTATGTTGACTTTATGTATGTTGACTTATATAAATTTTACAATAATTCTTTGAGATACATACTACCATTATCCCCATTTTACAAATAAGCAAAGAAAAGCATGGACATCATTAGTTACCTGTCCAAAGTCACATAGCTAATAGCAGAGACTGGATTCAAACAATCCCCTGTTCTTAACCACCGTGCAAAAGTTCAGTAGCACTACTGTCCACCTTATACAGGTAAGTGAATGACCCAGAATGAGATTTTAGTCTCTAATACTCTTTTTCACTAACAGGGAATAGGCAGGGCTTCAATGAACAGGTGTGCCATTTAGATGTGGCAGAAAGTTGTGCCTACTAGGAAGAAAAATCAGTTGTTTTAATTCTTACAAAGGCCCCATATAGGTTATAGTGTACCTGGAAAACGGATCTTTGGAGAATAGCTTGATGTCTTTGGATGGGCACAGAATATTGTGTGATAGCCAACTTTTGAAAACACCTTCAAGAATACCAAGGGACCAAAACATTCAAATCTCTGTGTAAAGGGGGGAAGCAAACCAACTCCATAGGTACACTCGAAGCCACAGCTAAAACCTAAGAAGACAGAGAGAGCAAATATACCAGCAAAATCAGTCACCTCAGGGAGAACCAGCCAGAGTAAGCACCCAGAGACTTAAGTACCCACATAAAAACTCACTTAGAACTCCTCACTCAGAGTTGAAAAAACCTAAATACAAGAGGGTCCTCTAGCAGTTCTTAGAGGGTCTAAATCTAACATGTACCTCTTCTCCTCACTTATCAACTATCTTGTTATCAAAATTTTGCATTTGTGACAATAGTAAAACATCTACTATCAGACTATTTAGTACATTAACAACATATGTCTGGCAATAACGAATGCTGAGCTGTAAGGCAAGAGTAACGCTGGCTTTGATGATTAAGGTTATGTGTCAACTTGTTTGGGCCATAATTCTCAGTAGTTTGACAGTTATGTAATGATGTAATTTGGCAGTTATGTAAGGATTTACCTGGCAGTTATGTAATGATGTAGTCATCCTTCATTTTGTGATCTGATGTGGTTATCCTCCACTTTTGCATAACACTGATTGATTTTGCATAATTAAATCTCTGGAACCTAGCCATATCAATAAGTGAGGAGACAGAATATTATTCCTACAAAAATCAGGAAACTTAGAATTTAAAATATTTTAAAAAATAGATATCACAATGGTCCAAGTTCAACAAGAAATAGTAAAACACACAAAATCACAAGAGAAGAAGATACAATCAACAGGAAAACATGAAGAACAGAAATTTCTCCTATAGAAGATCAGGATAATGAAAAAATAAAAAAAAATTCATATAATGGTGGTAAACATGTTCAAACAAAGAGAAAACCACACAGAAAACAAACTAACAGAGATCAGGAAACAAATTGAGAAACAAACCAAAAAACTGAAAAAGGAAATTGAAAACATTATTTTTTTAAAACAGAGAATTACTGGAACTGAAGTATAAAGCAATTGAATTGGAAAATGCAAGAGAAAAACTCAACAACAGAGTCAAACACATGATAGAATAATTAAACTAGAACACAGTGTAACTGAACTTATCAAGTCTCAATAGAAACCACAGTGGGGATAAAAAGAAAACAAAGAAAATTGAACAAAGCCAAATGGAAATATAGATCTCAATTAAGAAATATAACATCAGAATTATTGGAATTTCAGAGCACCATGACAATAATAAAGGCATAGAAAGAATTTTCCAAGAGATAATCATAATTTCCCAGACCTGCACACAGAACCAAGTCTGAAAATACAGGAAGCTACATGAACTCTGATTAGAAGAAACACAAAATGATCAATCTTGTGGCACATTTTAATAAAATTCCTCAAAGAGAAAAACAAGGAGAAAATTCTGAAAGCAGCAAGAGAAAAACACAATATAATATACCAAGGGTTCTTGATAAGGATCAGTGCATCTATCTCCCCAGAAACTCTAGGGACCAGAAGACAGTGAAGCAACATATATAAAATATTGAGCAGAAACAATTGCAAACTAAGAATCCTTTACCCAGCAAAGCTGTAATTCAAAAACGAGGGGGAAATCAAGACATTCCCAAGTAAACTGAAGCTCTGGGAATTTGCATCTGCCAGACCAGCTCTGCAAGTATTAGTCAAGGGAATTCTCCAAATGGAAAGGCAAGAACATTAAACAACTACTAAAATCCATATGGAGGAAAAAATGATACATATGAGAGAAAGAGAGAGATTGCTAATTAAAAAAACAAAACAACATGAACAATCATAAGGACCAAACATATGATATTTTCAGGGAATAAACTCAATAATTTAGTCACATTAGCAAGAAATAAGTACTAAGTAAACTTACTGAGTATAGGATATACAATGAAGTTAATATAGACTCACCAACAGAAATAGTGGAGGGAGGAGTAAATAAGGAATAGATTTAATATGTTAATGTTTTATGTCATCTGTTGTTCATATGTTAATGTCACAATTGCAGGGTAGGTAAAGTAATACGTGTAGTAACCACCAACAAATCACCTACAAAAAATACTGGAAGAAAAGAAGAAATCAAAAAGACTCATCACAAGAAAGTAGCCACACACAAATAATAACAGAGAAATGAGGATTAAAAAGACAAAGATACAAAACACTCAAGAAACCAATAGTAAAATAAATGAGGAAGACACTTTGTTTTCAGTAATAACCTTAAATGTAAATGGTCTGAACTCCCCATCCAAAAGTCAGAGAGTGGAAGAATGGATTAAAAAAAAAAAAAATCCATCCTTTAGCTGTCTACAAGAAACACACTTTAGATATAAGAACACAGACTGAAAATAAAAAGATGGACAAAAAAATATTCCACATGACCAGTAAACACAAAAGAGCAGGGGTGGTCATAGTAGTATCATATAAAATAGACATTAAATCAAAATATATTACAAGACATAAAGAAGGTCGTTATATAATAATTAAAGGGTCAATCAAGCAAGAAGACATAACAACTACAAATATACCTAACTTCAACCCCTAAAAATGCATGAAAAAAATACTGACTAATATGAAAAGAGAAATAGACAAATTCAGAATAATAGCTGGGAACTTCAAAGAATCACTTTCAATTCTAGTCAGAAAAACTAAAAAGAAGGTTACTAAGGGCACTGCGATCTTAAAACCATAAGCCAGTTTGACTTAACGGGCTTAATATAGAAACACTTCACCTATCATCAGAACAATACACACTTTTCTACAGCACACATGAGTCATTTTTCAGAATAGACCATATGCTAGGACACAAAACAAGTCTCAACAAATTTAAAAAGACTGAAATCATACATCGTGTCTTCTCAGACCATAACAGTATGAAGCTAGAAATCAACAATAGGAAAAATAAGGAAAAACATATATGGACACTAAATAATACACTACTAAAAACTATTGGGTCATAGAAGAAATCAAAAGTGAAATTAAAAAAATTATTAGAATCAAATGAAAACACAACATATCAAAACTTTTGGGGCACAGCAAAAGCAGTTCTCGTAGTGAAATTCATAGCAATGAATGCCTGCTTTAAAAAGGAAGAAATATCCAAAATGTATACCTATAATCAACCACTTGAACTAATAGAAAAGAAAAAACAAAGAAGCCTAAAACTACCTTAAAAAGGGAAATAAAAAAGATCAAGACAGAAATAAATAAAATAGAAACAAACAAAACTAGAAAGAATCAACAAAGCCAGAAGTTGGTTCTTTGAAAGAATCAATAAAATGGACAAACCACTGGCTAGAATGAGGGGAAAAAAAAAAAAACAAAACAAAACAAGAAAAGGCAAATAACCAAATTAATAAATGAAACTGGAGAAATTACAAAAGATCCAAATGAGATAAAGAGGATCATAACAGATTACTAAGAAAAACTGTACTCCAATAATTTGAAAATCTAGATGAAATGGACCAATTCCTAGAAAAACACTACCTACCTAAACTAACACAAACAGAGACAGAAAATTTAAACAGACCCATTCCAAGAGATTGAAGATGTCATAAACAAAACTGCCAACAAATACAAAGCCCAGGACCAGAGGACTACACTGGAGAATTCTACTAAACATTCAGAAAAGAGTTGATACCGATTCTACTCAAACTCTTCAAAAGTATAGAAGGGATAAGAACACTCTCTAACTCTTTCCATGAAGCCAGCATAACAGATACATAAACAAGGCAAACACATCATAGAAAAAGAAATTTATAGACCAATATGCCCATGAATAGAGATGTAATTTTTTTCAATATTCTAGCCAACAGAATTCAGCAATATACCAAAAAAAAATAATCATACACCATGATCAAGCAGGATTTATACCAAGGGTACAAGGGTGGCTCAAATTTAGAAGATCAATCAATGTAAGCCACCACATAAATAAAACAAAGGAAAAGAACCATATGATAATATCAATTGACACAGAAAAGGCATTTTACAAAATTCAACAGCATTTCCTGATAAAAACCCTCAGCAAAATAGGAATAGAGTGAAAATTTATTAACATAATCAAGAGTATATATGCAAAACCAACAGCCAACATTATACTCAATAGGGAAAGACAGAGAGCCTTCCCCTTGAGAACAAGAAACAGACAGGGATGCCCATTATCACCTCACTTATTAAACATTGTACTGGAAGTCCCAGTCAGAGAAACCAGGCAAGACAGAGAAATAAAATATATCCAAATCAGAAAGTAAGAAACAAAACTATCTCTATTTGGAGATGACATGATCCTATACATAGAAAACCCTAAAGTTTCCACAAGAAAACTGCTGGAACTCATCGGAGAATTCAGTAATGGTGTAGGGTACAATATCAACACATAAAAAGCAGTTGAGCTCCTTTACACTAACAAGGAATATTCAAAAAAAGAAACCAAGATAAAAATATCATTTACAGTAGCCCACCAAAATGATAAAATGCCTTGGAATTAATCTAATAAGGGACATAAAAGAGTTAAACAATAAAAATTATAAAACACTACTACAAGAGATGAAAAGAGACCTGAATAAATGGAAGGACATTCCATGCTCATGGGTTGAAAGTCTTAATATAGTGGAAATGCCAATTCTACCTAAAGCAATTTACAGATACAACACAATTTTGATACAAATACAAACGTTCTTTACTGAAATGGAAAAGCATATGGAAAGGAAACAAACCCAAATAGCCAAAGCAATATTGAAGAAGAAGAACAAAGCAGGAGACCTCACACTCCCCAACATCAAAACATACTATATAGCCCATGTAGACCAGTGAAATAGAATTGAGAACTCAGAAATAAATTCAGCCATCTTTGGGCAACTGATTTTGGGCAAGGGGTCAAAGTTCATTCAATGGGGCAGAAACAGTCTCTTTAATAAATGGTCCTGACAAAACTGCATATACATTTCAGGAAAAATGAAACAAGACACATACCACATACGTTAGAAAAAAACTCAACATGTATTAAACATCTAAATGTTAAAACAAAAACTATAAAATTCCTGAAAGAAAATATAGGGAGAAAACTATGGTATCGAATCATTAGTGAAAATAGGATAACAAGCATAACAACAAATACATGAATAGAAGAAGACAAAATAGATAAATGGGACTTCATAAAAACTAAAAAGTTACGCTCATCAAAAAACTGTCAAAAGAGTAAAAAGAGAAAATACTGACTGGGAAAAAATATTCAGAAACAACATATCTAATAAAGGTCTGATCTCTAAAATTTATAGAAAACTTCAACAACTCAACAACAAAAAGACATACAGCCCAAGTACAAAATGGGGCAAGGACATGAACAGAACCTTCACTAATGAGGACATCCAAGCAGCCAACAAACATATGAAAAGATGCTCACGATCATTAGCCATTAGAGAGATGTAAATCAAAATTACAATGAGATACTATCTCCCTCTGGCTAACATGGCATAATTTTAAAAAAAAGAAAAAAAAGGTAATAACAAATGTGGGTGAAGATGTGAGGAGATTGGAACACTTATCCTTTGCTGGTGGACTTGTAAAATGGTACAACTATGGAAAAGGATATGACGCTTCCTCAAAAAACTGGAGATAGAAGTACCCTATGATCTAGCAACCCCATTCCTACGTGTATACGCTATCAAACCAAGAAACCAAACCCATTGTAGTCAAGTCAACTCCGACTCATAGCTATCTTATGTTCATTGTAGCTTTATTTGCAATAGCAAAAACATGGAAACAACTGAACTACCCATCAATGATGAATGACTAAGCAAAATGTGGTGTGTGTGTGTATATATATATATATATATATATATATATATATATATATATATAATGGAACACTACACAGCCATAAAGAACAATGATGATTCCACGAAACATATTGTAACATGGATGGACCTGGAAGGCATAATGTCAAGTGAAACAAGCATATAAGGACAAATATTATATGATCTCTCTTTTATAAGAAGATATGAGTAGACAAATATAAAGAGACCAATGTTCGTTGGTGGTTACCAGGGAGAGGAGGGGCTGGAGGGGGAAGCTTGCTTTAGATTGTAGCTACTTGTTATTACTGGTCATGGGAAAAGTGACACCAAATGTGGGTGTAGTGAGCATAGCATGACCAAAATAAACAATGTCACTGAGAAGTGCTCATGAGGAAAAAATGCCTGTACTAAAGAGTTTTACATATGTAAGATGGTAACAACTCCAACAAAGATCAAAAAATGAATCTAGGATCACATAAGGATGAGTATAGGCGTATAGGTATATGGGTAGGTACAGGTGTACACATATGTGAGAACAGAGAGGAGTATCTGTATGTATGTGTAAATACAGATATGTATAAGCAGGCACATTTATTCATTGAGGACACAACTACAGATACTCCTGGGACATAACCAAGCACCTTCTGAAATTGGTTCTCTATGTTTTAAAGCTTAAGACCATAGTCTTTAGGGACAATTCAGTCAATTGGCATAATACAGTTTACAAAGTTCATGCTCTACACCCTAGTGAAGTGAGTAGCATCTGGAGTCTTAAAAGCTGTGAGCGGCCATCTAGGATACAACTATTGGTCTCTATAGTCGGGAGCAAAAGAGTTAGAAGGTAACCAAAATATCAGAGAAGAAACAAATCTACAAGGCTGCAACTACCCTGAGACCAGAAGAACTAGATGGTGCCCGGCCACCACCACTGACCGATCTGACCAGGGTCACAATAGATAAGCCAGGATAAAATGGGAGAAAAATGTAGAGCAAAACACAAATCCTCAACAACAGTCCAGACTAACTGCACCAGCTGAGGCCTAAGACTCTCACCCTGAGATACTCTTTAAACCTTGAGCTGAAACTCTTCCCTGAGGTTACCTTTTAGCAGAAAGTCAGAGTGGCACACCAAATGAAGGATATTACCCATTAGATCAGTGCTCTACTAAAAACCATCTGTAGGAGTCCAAAAGTTCAATATTTAATCTAAAGCAAAGATAAGAAGACAAGGGGGCAGGGAAACTAGAGTACCAGAAATGGAACAACCAGGACACAATTAAATAGAACGTTGACACATTGTGAAAAATGTAACTAATGTCATTGATCAATTTGTGTGGAAATTGTAAAATTGGAGCCTAACTTGCTGTGTAAACTTTCACCGAAAACACAATGACATATTATTAAAAAAAAAGAATACCAGGGATCCCTAAAAGAACAAAGGAGGGTCGGAGAGTCAAGTGCCAGGCCATTTAAATCTGTGTGTCATTAATATTAATAACTGATTATAATATTTTTACAGTTATTCATGAAGTAGCATGAGTTTATAATATGCAAAATGGTAAATTTATTATTGAGTATACAAAAACAGAATTGTAATAAAAAAGAAAGGTGAACACTATACGTATATAAACATATTTAATAATGATGAATACAAGAGTGTTAATATATATGGGCTTTTGTTTACCTTCTAGGAAGTCTGTATCTGTGTGTAATTCAGAAGGAGTGAACTAGTTACAAATCAGTCAACTCTTCACAGTAAATAGCAGTACCTACATAAATAGACTGATGAGCACCAGTGTAACCACAAAATGAATAGGTTGAAAAAGGATATGGTGGACCATCACCAAGAAGGTCTAACAGTGAATTCCAAAATGCATTAACCGATTTTCCCTTAAATGAGAGCTGCCCAAGAAGATTTAAATCCTCACGATACCTTCATAGGAACTTGCTTTAATAATGTGAAACCAATAAGGCATTCTTGAACTCCAATTACACAAGTAGATTGAGTTAGTATATCACAATATATCATCACGGCATGACAATAAGTAATTGAATTATGGTAAAAATCTCAAGCTTCAAAAATGAAAATCTGTATAAAATGAATGTCTAAAATTCACTTGACGTAACACGTAAGAGTTAAGTATAAATGATCCATGGGTTGACTATGAGCCTTGTTGGACTGTACACCAAGGTCCCTGTCAAGATAAAAACCAATCCATTCATATTTCAGATCAACAACCTGGCTATTCTAAGTTTTCACTATTTTTATTTCGATACTGGAAATATTACTGAAACCTTAAAAATACATAGAAATGATTATTTGGTAAAATTGCTACAACCTTGGAAATACAAACAAGTAAAAGTGAGAAAAATTATGAAAATAGAATTCATAAAGAAAAAAATTAAATTGTATAAGTTAGTGATTTTTTCTATAATTGGTTTAAGTGCAAGTACATTAATGAGTTTTTAATTATTCTGATGTTTTTTGTGTCTTTTGTCTGCTTCAATGTCTTAAACCTTTTTATTTTAATTAATTCTTAAAATTTTGATTAGAAGGGTCTATAATTATTTTTTAGGCCCAATAAAATTCAATATGTTTAATCAATTTTGATTCATGAGTTTTGTAAGTATTGGAATAATGTTTATTTGGATTTTGATTAATATATAAATTAATGTATTGTGAATTGTTTAATATATAAATGAATGTTAGCTGTTAAATAGATTTATAAGGAAATTAAACCAAAGGCGTATACTGTGACTATTTCTTTACACAAAAAAATACTTCAGACATAAAAAAAGTATGAAAAACTTGTAGCAAAATAAAATGAAAAAATCCTTTATTGGGCTAAGAATGGCAAGGAAAACCTTCCAAGTGCAGTTCAGGTATGGTCTTAATGTTAAGTTAAATAAGGGTCAAGCAGAGGAGAGAAGGAAGAAGATACTATAAGCTGGGGCTCAGGGATATAAACTAAACAGACCCGTCTCTTGAGGAGTTAAACCTGAGAAATGCAGATAGTGAAAAACTTGGAGACATATAGGTAAATTTGATACAGGTAGGGCAATTGTGAATGGCAATTTCTTTCTTTTTCTCCTTAGGCGGGGTTAGTAATTGGTTCCATTAAATATTTTGAAGGTAGAATTAGAGCTAAAATCTTTGAAAAGATGATTTTGCATGATGAGCGGAAAGAATTTAAATTAGGAGACGTGAGGGACCTATCGGAAGGCTGATGTAATAATTGTTAAATATGGCGTGCCAAGCCTGAGTTTGAATGGTACTAACAGGCTAACTCAGGAAGAGACAGAAATGAACAGCACAATAGCAGACTAGGCAAATCTCTCTGTGTGGGAAGGGGATGGGTGGACAAAAACGCCCTTAAACTTGGAGCCCGGGAAGTAGCCTTCCAGAGCTCCGTTCGTGGCATAGCAGAAAGTCTCTATTATTCTCTGATTTATCTTTGCAGTTTGGCAGCGCAATGGCACATATTTAAACACACACAAACTCATCAGTGTCATTTCCTTTGTGAGCTACCCTGGGAATTTCAGGTACCCCATGGTAAAGTCAATAGTGCAGTAAAATAAATGTCTCCCTTTAATCTTCAACCCCACAAGGAGATGTTTGTTACGTCAGGGAAAACATTTTTACTTTGGGTCTCTGAGTACACGTTGTGGACACTCATTTCCTAGGGTGCTTGCGTTTGATGAACTATAACTCTGAAATCTGTGACATTTTCACAAAAGGCAGCCCAGTAATTGTTTGCCTGAGAACAGATCGCCTGCATGGAAAGCTCAGGTGTTAAAGGGAAGTAGCTTTGAGAAGGCTCTGGAGCCTCATGATATGTGGTCAATTGGGAGACAAAATAAATTTTTAAAAAGTGAAAAGCAGTTGACTGCTCTCTCTCTCCAATGAGTTCAACACAACCAATGGGTACTTTTTTTCCCCCTCTCACTCCAGGTTCCCTCTGTAATCCTGAACTTCAGTTATATTCTAGCCTTCTTTTAAAATGAAGTTGAATACTGGTGGCCCTCAAGCTGCATCCAGACCACAGAATATGTTTTGCTTTGTGTTCAGAGCGTTAAGCGAAAAAAAAAAAAAATTTAAATGGTTACCAATATGTCACAATCAGAGAATTTCATATTTAAATACAAATTCCTGATTCTCTTGAAAAAAATTGAAGATCTGGCAAAGTCTGGATCCTGCCTAGAACACCTGGCTGATCCAGAACAGTGGGTGCTTCCTGGACATGTGGTATGGGTGGTAGCTTTGGCTCAGCCTCAGATACTCCCTGTAGCCTAACACCTATCTCAGTGCATGTATCTCAGTGCATTTATATCACATGCCGAGTCCTGTGAGACATTTAGATTAGAATCCTTGCTTCAAAGCATAGCTCCATTCTTACCTCCTCCAGGAAGCCTTGGCCGCACCAGCCCCTGCTGATCTCTCCTGAAATCATATGTGCCTTGGAAGTCATATATGGTCCATGCACCAAGAGCGTCATCATCACATGGAAGTGTGATAAAGATGCAGAATCTCAGGTCCCACCCCGGAGCTATCTACTGGGAATGTACATTATAAAAAGGAACCAGGTGGTTCAGATACACATTAAAATTCAAGAAACACTACTATAGAACATCATTATGTATTATAAAGATTGTGATGAAATTTCCCTATTTCATACTGCTATGAAATATCTCACCAGCAAGGCTTCAAGTATCACGAAGGTAGAGATGTTGTCCTGGCTACTTCTTTGATACACTCTGCTTTACCTAGAAAGGTGGAGAAAGTTGATATAAATCCTCTGTCTAAAATAAACTTGCTCATTATTTGGCATCTGTTTTCCCAAAACCTTTACCACATTTGAGACCAAGGATAGAGTTGTAAGACATCTGAGGGCTGAGCATGGCAGTAGCCTCAAACCCATCTCCTTGTTATTCCTGACCTGCTCCCTCTTGTACCTGCTTAATCAGATCCCTAACCCTAGATATTTAGGTGACTACTTGTGACTCTGATACTAGCTATGTGATATGAGTGTTTTTAAGATCTCCTTATTTTGACCTCAGGAACCTGCACATATTCCGACCCCCAAACTCCTGTCTACCTCAGGAAGTTGACTAATTATTAGCCCAGCAGGACTACAGCTCTGCCATGTGCTCTGGAGGGTTGGTCTCTCAGCCAATTTACATAGTATCTCTATATGCTTTTGAACTTCAAATGTATGCCTTGCATTTTCTATCTTTTGATCAGGATTCTTGGAGGCTGGATGAACCCCTGAAACTATTGCCCTGAGATAATCTTTAAACTTTAAACCAAAAATAACCTCTGAAGTCTTCTTAAAACCAAACAATAGTTTAGCTTAGCTAGTAAAAATGTCTGCCTTAAGCATTATGCTCTTTTAAGGGATCAAGGAGCCCTTGTGGCACAGTGGTTAAGTGCTTGGCTGCTAACCTAAAAGGTCAGTGATTCAAACCCACTATTCCCTCCAAAGGAGAAAGATGTGGCAGTCTGCTTCCATAAAGATTACAGCCTTGAAAACCTTATGGGTCAGTTCTACTCTGTCCTATAGGGTTGCTATGAGTCAGAATGAAGACGTAGTTGTTAATTTTTAAAAAGTTTACAACTTATATAGATTTGTGTGAGCAGTTGGGCAGCAAATTCTGTATCTCCATTGGTTACTATATTTGATTAAGCTAGCCTAGCTGGTGAATGTCCATTTTTTACATACTTAATTTATCAAAGGTTATAATATTGGCAGAATATAGTGACTCCAGATGGTCTAGTTTCAGTCAACCACATATAGATAGTTAAACCCCATGGATAGAACCTCTACATGATCTCAGTGGAATAGCGCAGGACGTGCATAGATGGCAGAGCTAGAATGTATGGTCCTCGACATGCAGAAGAGGCAGCTGTGGCACCCAGTCTCCACACATGGCCCTCTAACAAACATGGTTCTCGGTATTCATGCTCTTTGCAGTTCTCTTCCCCTTGAATATGATTGTCTTCGAGGCTTATTTTTGACCAATAGCATGACACAGATGCTATACTGCATGAACTTAGACTTAGGTAATCAAAACTTTTGCAGATTCTGCCTGGATCTTCAGAGAACTAATTTCAAGAGAAACCAACTGCCATGTAAGAAAGCCTACGGCTGTGAGACCACCCTGACGTGGAGAGTCTCTGTAGGACAAGATGCTTTGTGAAAACAGATAGAGGACCTGAATTGCAAAATTGAGTACAAAATAAAATGGTCATTTTAAGCCAGTAAGTTTTGGGGTAGATACCAAAAAAAATAAAAATAAAAACAAACCCGTTCCTGTCCAATCGATTCCGACTCATAAGCAACACTATAGGACAGGGTAGAACTGTCTCACAAGGTTTTCAAGGAGAGGCTGGTGGATTCAAACTGTCAACCTTTTGGCTAGTAGCCATAGCTTGCTGTAGCTCTTAACCACTGTGCCACCAGGGCTCCTTAGGGTAGATTAAAAAAAAAACAACAACAGCAAAAAAACCCCATTGCCGTCGAGTTGATTCCAACTCATAGACACCCTATAGAACAGAGGAGAACTGCCCCATAGAGTTTCCAAGGAGTGCCTGGTGGATTCAAACTGCTGACCCTTTGGTAAGCAGCCGAAGCACTTAACCACTACACCAGCAGGGTTTCCTTGGGGTAGATAGGGGTACATAAATATAAATCAGAAATAGCAGATAAATGGACATCAATATTAGGCTGATGTGCTCAGGAAATATGAATTGTGAAGCTGAATATGGTCTGGGCCCATCCTGATGATTAGGATTTGATTAAGTATACAAGTGAGGAAGAGGCGATTGATATTAAATGATGAACAATGTAGCAGAGAGTAAATCAGAAGGAAGCAGTAAAAAAAAAAAAAAAAAGAGGAAGAAGAATGAAACCCCAGATCCCAGGAAGCTTATAATCTTATAGACAGAGATGGAGAAGCTAATATAATAATGTGTCACTGACATAATGATAGCAATCTGGATAGAATAGAATGAAACCCTGAGGAGAGAAGTGTGATAGTGAAGGTGAGAAGTGTCAGGAAAGATATCTTAAAAGAGATGCTATTTGAGCTAAACCAATGAGATCATAAGTAGAGAGGTGTGGATGAATAATCAGAGCTCACTAGGAGAATAATGAGAGTATCATCCTGGCTAGAAGACTTCTTTAGTAATGGGAGTAACAGGAGGGAAAAAAAATCTCAGAAAGGGAGTAGACATATGTCTGTGGGGATTCTGCCAATTGCTGAGTATAACTATTACAATTGTGCGCTCTGGAACTGGGGAAATCACTACAGGATGAATTTGGGGACCCACTAGATCCATTGTGAGACAGACCTGAGCTAAAGCAACATTGATAACCTGACTTCCATACTTTCCTACTATTACCAATTGAATTGTGTTCTTCCAAAGTGTGTGTCAACTAGGCTAGGCCATGATTCCCAGTATTGTGTGGTTGTCCTCCATTTTGTGATCTGATGTAATTTTCCAATGTGTCGTAAAATCCTAACCTGTATGATGTTAATGAGGCGGGATTAGAGGCAGTTATGTTAATAAGGTAGGACTCAATCTATAGGGTTAGGCTGTATCTTGAGTCAATGTCTTTTGAGATATAAAAGAGAGAAGTGAGCAGAGAGGCAAGGGGACCTCATTACCACCAAGCAAGAAGAGCCAGGAGCTCGTGTCCTTTGGACTTGGGTCCCTGTGCTGAGAAGCTCCTAGAACAGGGGAAGACTGATGACAAGGACAGTTCCCCAGAGCTAACAGAGAGAGAAAGACCTCCCCTAGAGCTGGCAGCCTGAATTCGGACTTCTAGCCTCCTAAACTGTAAGGGAATAGATTTCTCTTTGTTAAAGCCATTTACTTGTGGTATTTCTGTTATAGCAGCACTAGATAACTAAGACAGCTGCTCTGACTGATGGACCACATTGACATTTTGGGTTTCCTGAGATTAGTGTCAGTTCAGAGTTAACGTCCAGTAACCCCTGAAAAGTCTAGTTATTTCCTTTTCCCTAATGAGCAATCACCCTGATAAAAGGCTGTAGCCCTCTTTGAGAAAGTCTAGGAGAAAGATTAACAGCATAAATCTTTGAAAGTATAATGGGATCCTTTCTCAAGGGGTCCTAGCCTACCCTTCATTAGAAGGGTTGTAGGTCTATAACTGGCTCAGATCTGAGAATTGATTGAGGGGTTGTGACTCTCTGTTTTGATGATTTTAGTTTTATTAACTCTCTTGAGGTAGACTAGGAAGTCAATGAGTATCCTGGTCTCTTTGAGTCTTTTTAAACCAGGTTCATTTCCGTTGTCTATGGCAAGCATCTATAATGATTGAAACATGCCTTGAGATTTATAATGATCATAGTCTCTGAAATTTACCCTCAGAACCAAAATATATTCCCATGAAAACAAGGGAATCTGTCAGTCATTTCTTATTAGGCAATTCTGACTAGTTGTTGTGGAAGAAGATGAGCTAGAAGAACCCCATTGCTTACCATGCAATGTTCTTCCCAGGGAGCTCAGGATTAATTACATGGGGACAATTGAATTTTCTATGCACTTTTGTTGTTCACAAGAACAGAGGTGAAAAACATTAAAGATAAATTACCTGAGACAGAAAACTTGAAATCCTCTTAGGGCTAGTCTATATCAAAATAGTGATGGAAAAATATTACTCGATTTTTCTGAAGAGACATTTGAAAATACCATGAGCAGTGTGAAGCTAAACAAGCTTATTCTTCAAATAGGGAATCCATAAAGAAAAAAATGGCTAAGAATATAGTAAATCTTTCTCTTATAATTACAGTACCACTGTAAAAACAGTGTATTTTGGATGAAATAAATCTTTCAGTTAGTAATACGAACTACCTAATAGTCAATTTCTATCCAATTTTGTTCTTACTTCAATTTGTTCTCTACTTTGGAATCAGAGGGATATTTTGAAATGGAAATGTTAGAATTTTAACTCTCATAAAATATTTTGATGAAACTGCCTAATACTTATAATGACATAGAAAGTCCTGCATGATCCGACTTCTACATAATACTCCAATCTGCTCTTGCACTATCTGCTTCTCCCTTTCCCCTAACACACACACACACACACACACACACACACACATTAACACACACTTGAAATCTACTAGCCTTTTTTCAAGTTCTCATATTTATCTTAATTCCCTCGTGCCTACTTCACAGGGCATTTACATAAGACGATTTCTTCTATAGGGAATTCCCATTAACTCCCTTCATCTAGGAAATTAATTCTGAACCTGTTAGCTCAATATGTACTAACTCTGAAGGGCTAAACGCATGCACTGTTGATGAAAACAGATCTCTCTATTACATATTCTTATGGCATCATAGTCTGTTCTCATGGAATTTATTACAGCTGTTATTTTTCACTGAGATCTAGGCTTATTTATATAGTGTCATGGAGTTTACCAGATTATAATCATCATGAAGGCAGGATCTTTGTAATTTTGTCTAGTACTCAAGAAAGGTTGATTGAAAGAACTGAATGATTTGATCAACACCAACGACCTCAGAGCCAAATATGTTGTTTTGTTGTTAAGTTCTGTCGAGCGCATTGTACTCATAGTGACCACATACAACAGAAAAAAACCCTTTCCATTCTGCAGCAACATCACAATCATTGCTATGTTTGAGACCAATGTTGCAGCCACTGTGTCAATCTATCTCTTTGAGAGTCTTTCTCTTTTTTGTGAACCAACTACTTTACCAAGCATGATGCCCTTCTCCAGGGAATGGTCCCTCCTGATAATGTGTCCAAAGTATGTGAGACAAAATCTTGCCATCCTCGCTTCTAAGGAGCATTCTGGCTGTACTTCCAAGGCACACTTGTTCGTTCTTCTGAAAGTCCATGGTATATTCAATATTCTTCAACAACATCATAATTCAAAGGCATCAATTGTTCTTTGGTCTTCCTTATCCATTGTCCAGCTTTCGCATGCACAAGGTGATTGAAAATACCAGGGCTTGGGTCAGGTGCACATTAGTCCTCAAGGTGATGTCTTCACTTTTTAACACTTTAAAAAGATCTTTTGCAGTAGATTTGCCCAATATAATACATCATTTGATTTCTTGGCTGCTACTTTCATGGGTGGTGATTGTGGATCCAAGTAAAATGAAATCCTTGACAATTTCAATCTTTTCTCCATTTATCGTAATGTTACTTATTGGTCCAGTTGTGAGGATTTTTGTTTTCTTTATGTTGAAGTAGAATCTATATTGAAGGCTGTAATCTTTGATCTTCATTATTAAGTGCATCAAGTCCTCTTCACTTTCAGCAAACAAGGGTTATGTCATCTGCATATCACAGGTTGTTAATGAGACTTCCTCCAATCCTGGCGACACATTTTTCTTCATATAGTCCAAATTCTATTATTATTTGCTCAGCATACAGATTAAATGAGTATGGTGAAAAGATACGACCCTGACTTACACCTTTGCTGATTGTAAATCAAGGGCCAACTATAACCAGCTGCAAACTATTGGTGTTCTGAGTTCAGTATTCAGCTTTGCTGGTAATTTCATATTTACTGAGGTTGAACTTTGATTTATTTATTTGATCCAAAATCCTGTGGGAAGGGTAGGATGAGCGTTATTATCTCCTTTTTACACATGATAAAGGAAGCTGAGGCAGAGAAGGAGAAAGCCTTTTTCCAAGGCCCTTCAATGAGAGTAGACATGGGACTAGAATTCATACTTTCCGAATCCTACCTAAGTGTCTTTTTTTCAGTATTTCTTTTGTAGCTTATTTACCATTTTTTAAAGTTTTCCCCCAGTATAAAAAATACAAAAATTTTCTTTGAGAACTTCTAAAAATGTAGTCATTAAGCATTACAATGTTAAGAGACCAAAGCAGAGTGTAGCGTATGTGAAAGAAATATGGACTTTGCAATCATACAAGAGTGTGGATGACTCAGTTCTACCCTTACTAGCCGTTTGATATGCAAATTAAGTTCTGTAAACTTCAGGTTTCTTTAGTGATAAAATGTTGATGTCTTGTATGGGTTGTAATGAAAATTAAATAAACGTTTATAAAATGCCAGTTACAATAGTTAGCATATAAACCCATTGCCGTTGAGTCAATTCCAACTCATAGCGAACTGCCCTATAGCGTTTCCAAGGAGGGCCTGGTGGATTTGAACTGCTGACCTTCTGGTTAGCAGCCATAGCTCTTAACCACTACGTCACCAGAGTTCGCATTGGCACATAGTGAGTTCTTAATATATTTTAGAGTTCTATGACTGCTATTTAATGTTATGCTCAACAATTAGTTATCTTGCAAACCTTGGTCGGAGATTCAATCTGAAACTGAGACAAATATGTGACAAAGATGAGCTAGGCTAGTGTGATTTATACTTGGTTTTGACAGAAGGATAAATTTCCTTGACCAACATTGAGTCAACAGGCTCTTATTTGTAGATGAATGAGACGGCACCATATTATATATTTTGTATTGATGCACAGATAACAGTTTTTCTTACCCAATTTTTAAAAATATTTGAAGAACTATTGAGTCATGTTTCTGGGTTAATTTAGTCTATTATCTAAGTACTCAGAGAAGAAATAGAAACTCCTCAGCTTCAGTTGAAGGAAATTGGCACTTGTCTAAATCTAAAATCTTTCGAAGTCATATGGAGGAAGGATAAGGAATCGTTACAGAAAGGATATGACCCATTTTTATTAATCTGTACATAATGTGTTTATAATATAAGTTTTACTGGAGATAATATCAGAACATTTCTGGGGTCACCTGTCTATGCTTATTTATTGCTAGCTTAGAACCAATCTGAAGAGTCTGGCATCACAATAAGGTGAGTTCAGTGTTACTTAATTTTGATAAAATGAATGGATTTGTTTTACTCTCAATCACTTGATGTTAAAAATAAATTTAAAATATGTTTTTTAACAAAAGTTTCATTTATTTTATAAAGCAAACAAGTATAGAGATATTAAATAAAATTAATATTTTCTTTTTCATATAAACATTTTTAAGAGCTCCTAGATAACCAAGTTTACTTGTTTGCCTGAAAGTTCAGGAGCATAAAAACTCAATCTACTGAAAGAACAGGTTACTATTGTATCCTCCAAATTGAACAAATTCATTCGGTCTCTGAAACCTCCTTTATTCTCTGCCATTCCCTGGAACTCTTCTCTCAATGTGTCACTGATTTTCCTTTTCTCTAGTGGCTCACTGTAGAATCCAAGGGCCTCATAGACCCAGTGAGGAAGTGAAACCAGGAGGTCAGGGAGCAGGAAAAACAGGACTGAGAATTGATTAAAATAATAGCCAACATTTATTAAGGCCCTTCTAAATGCCACTTCTGAATTTATTACATAAACAACCATTCATTTTGGAAGGCCAGGATCTTGCTTATAACAATTCCTTGAAATAAATGTTTTTCATGTTTTACAGATGAAAGACAGGAAACTTGTCTTTTTTTTATAAATGGAAAGCCTGAGGTTTACACCTAGTTCTGTATGATAGTTCATATCTTTTTTATTATTATAATATATATATAATATATAATGATATATTATTATTATTATAGTATGTATTCTACCTGGTGATTTCTGATAGAAAATGCAAAATAAGCATATATATCCCTTTCAGAGGTCAGAGATGTTTTGTTTCTGGTGAAAGTTTACACAGCAAATTAGGTTTCCATTTAACAATTTCTATACATATTGTTCAATGACATTGGTTACATTTTTCACCATGTGTCAACATTTTCATTATTTCCCTCCTGGTTGTTTTGTTCCCATTAATCTAGCTTCCCTGCCCCCAGGTTACCTTCTCATCTTAGCTTTAGTGTAATTGTTGACCATTTGGTCTCATATAATTTTTTTAAAGAAGCACGGTATTCACAGGAGGTATTGTTTATCTTATGTGCCAATCAGTTATTTTGCAAAATGTGACCCCTGGGTGTAGTTTCAGCACAAAGTTTAAAGGGTATCTCAGGGCAATAATCTCAGGGGTTCCTTTAGTCTCTACCAGTCTGGTAATCCTGACCTCTTTTAAGAATTTGAGTTTTTTCTACATTTTTATCTCATCTATTGTGTCCCTGGTTAGAATGGTCAGTAGTGGTACTGGACAGCTTCTAGTTCTTCTGGTCTCAGGCTAGATGAGGCTGTGGTCCGTGTAGGCTATTAATCATGTAGACTAGTTTCTTCTTTGAGTCTTTGGTTTCCTTCTTTCTCTTCTACTCCAGATGAGTGGAGACCAATAACTGTATCTTAGATGGCCACTCGCAATCTTTTAAGATCTCAGACATTACTCACCAAACTATGATATAGAACATCAAGTTTATGAACTGTGTTATGCCAGTTGAGTTGTCCCACGGGACTATGGTCCTAAGCCTTCAAATTCAATAAAGCATGAGGTGTTTGGTTATGTCTAGTTAAATCTTTTTTCTCCAGTGCGATGTTAATTAAAATACTCAATGAACAGCAGCAATAAGGAAATATAAAAGATTTCAGAGTCATTAAGTTAATGCTTTCAGAAATACACAAGTATTATAATCAGTAATTATAATATATGTAAATGAATTTAACTGATATACTGAAAAAATACTGCAATTCAGGCAGAGATTATCAAAGGGAATTAGGGGAAAAAAAAGTAGTTATGGATTATTCCTCATGGAAAAGCTGCAAAGCTCCATGAAATGTCAATACCTAGGACCCCTACAGGAAGTGAATGAGAGAGATAAATGATGACCAAATGGATGGGTTAAGTTTCAGGAGCCATGGTATTAACAAGAACTAAAATGGCATGTGTTTTGGTAGATAAAGAGATGAGAACTGTAAAATCAAAATCAACATTTGGGCCAGGGATTCAATACTGACAGGTATATTCGGGTTTGTTGTTGTTAGTTACTGGTCCAATCAGCTCCTACTCATGGCAACCCCATGCTGAACAGAATAAAATGTTACCCAGTCCTGTGCCATCCTCATGATCACCAACATGCTTACGTACACTGTTATCTTCCAACCTAGGTGGTTCATCTGCCAGTGCTATATCGATCAATATTGTGATCCATAGGTGTTTCATTGGCTGATTTTCAGAAGTAGATTGCCAGATGTTACTCCCTAGTTTGTCTTAGTCTGGAAGCTTCACAGAAACCAGTCTACCACCCATCTGCCAGTTTGTGGTACTATGGTAATTTGTGTATTCATGTTTACAAGAGGTAAGGTAAGGGAATAGTTAAGGTCTGATGGTGAGAAAATGGATGGCCAGACAGGCAAAGAAGTACTGGAGTAGAACATTATTGGCAAATCATAGGTCATAGGTAGCAGGACAGATGCTGTGGACAGGGCCTTGTTCCTTCATGCCTTCTTTATATGGATGACTGCTCTGTTTACACTAATGAACTTCTATGCTTCTCTGCTCTGAACTTTTTGTGATGGGCGAGGGGAGAGGATATACATGTCAAGAGGAAAGGAAGGACATTGGCTGTAAAGGACATTCCTCTTTCTGCTTTACTTGCTTGCACACTCCATTCACCTTGAACAGAAATTACAGTGAGATTTGAGGTTGAAAAGATGAGTGATTACTGGATGGAAAAATGGAATTATCTTGAAAATGGTTGGTGTTAAACAGTCATTCTTTTTAAAAAATAATATTCCTTGTACCTTGCATGCTATTGCCATAAATCAAGCATTGACATGTTTGTCTTCAATGAAAACAACACTTCCAATGTTAATTGATTGTAACCTATGAATGGTGTGACTACGAAGTCAGTGCAAACCCATTGCCGTCCCCTTCCCCATACTCTTCAGTGGTACATTTTGTCTTTATTTGCATCAGAAGTCACTATTTGATTATTACCTTGCTACCTGCACCTCTTCTTCCTTAATCTAAATTCAAGTCTGGCTGGCTGGGGGGCTGTCTGTCTGTCCTCCTCAATCTTTAATAAACATATTAATCCCCTACAAGAGTTTTGTTGTCTGCTATCTTTTGCTGGACAATCTACTTTATTTCCTATTGGCATCTATGAAGCTGTCATTCAAGGAAAAATGCTAGGTCTAAATCTGGGAATCATCCTCACCTCTCGTCTTTCTCTAATGGCCTGCATCCAGTTCTTCAGTTCATCCTGTCAGCTTGCCTTTCAAATTATGTCTAGAATCCAATGCAACTACTTCTCATCATCTTGATTTTAGTACTCCAGTCCCAGTCACTATCATCTCTCATCTGAGTTATTACATCAACCTTTTCCCATACCCCTACCTCCACAAAATGACCAGTATTGACAACACACCACCAGAGTTCCTTTCAAAATGTAAATCAGGCCTTATATCTCCTCTCTGCAAAACCCTGCAATGACTCCCTATTTCACTCAAAGTTAAAGCCAAAGTCTTCAAAATGGCTGACAAGGTTGTACTTGACAGAACTTTCCTTACTTCTGTAACCTCATCTGCTACTATTTTTATCCAAGATCTTTCTACTCCTGCCACACTGGCCTCCTTGATGTTCCTTGAACACATCACGTATGCACTCAGCTTCGGGCCTTTTTTAATTTTATGCACTCACCTTAGGACTTCCTTTGACTTTTAACACTTTTCTCCCATTAGGTGAACTCCCTCACTTTTTTCACAAGTCTAGCCATATCTTTCCTGATCAATAAGGTCTGCTCTGACTCTCCTCTTTCTTCAACTTTTGTCCTCATTTCCATCACCATTCTCTTCTGTTTTCTACTTTTTATGGTTATTGTCACTTTTAATAGACTGTGTAATTTACATATCTATTAAGGTTACTATTTATCATGACAATGGAATGTATGTGTCATGAATGAAAGACTCTGATGGTTTTCTTCACTATATAGCCGAAGCACCTGGAGTAGAGTCTGACACAAAGGGGGTGTTCACTCAATACTTATTTAATTTATGAATATCTATACCAAATTTTCTGAAATCTTAAATGAAATAGAAATTTTCTGATTAAGAAATAGAAAACGTTAAGATCCATTGAACATTAAAGATATGTAATAAGTAGCATATAGTGGCTATCAGAAAATCTTAGTAAACTTTCAAGGTACAGATAATTCCAATCATAGACGTATTCTTTAAAACATACTCTCCAACTCATTGTATAAGCTAGTATAATCTTCATACTTGTTTTAGTCATCTAGTGCTGCTGTAACAGAAATACCACAAGTGGCTGGCTTTAACAAAGAGAAATTTTTCTCTCACAGTCGAATAGACAACAAGTCCAAATTGAAGGCATCATCTCCAGAAGAAGGCTTTCTCTCTGTCAGCTCTGGAAGAAGGTCCTTGTGATGCATCAGTCTTTCCTTGATCTGGGAGCATCTTAGCGCAGGAACCATAGGTCCAAAGGATGCACTCTGCTCCGAGCACTGCTTTCTTGGTGGTATGAGGTTCCCATGTCTCTGCGTGCTTCTCTCTTTTATATCTCAAAAGTGACTGGCTTAAGACACTATCTAATCTTGCAGATCTCATCAATGTAACTGCCAAAAATCCATCTTATTACATCATCGTGATAGAATTTATAACACACAGGGAAATCACATCAGATGATAAAATGGTAGATAATCACACAATACCGGGAATAATGACCCAGCCAAGTTGACAGATATTTTTGGGGGACACAATTCAATCCATGACAGTACCAAAATCAGAAAAGAACAGCATGAGAAAGGAGAAATTATAGTACAAGCCCACTCTTGGACATAAATGCAAAAATCCTCAACAGTCAGCATCTAATTATGGTGGATAAATGACTAGGGACTCTGAGGGAAATTTCTGCTTCACAGCAACTAAACCCAGATGTAAAACAATCCCTAAGACATATCTGGACTCACATATTTGGGAAGTTCTACAGGGACCATCCAAAATACAAAAAACAAACAAGAAAATAAGCAAATGAAAGTTCACCTGTAGGCATATGAAAGTTGAGGGTTGAGGCAGCCAGCAGCTGGATCTTAGGTGTCTGAGAGCCAGAAAGGGACACACATGGCCCAGACAGCTACAACAGAAGCCAAGTTTACAGATGTTGGAATATGTTGTAGGAAGCTGGCCTTGATTAAGATCCTTAGAATGATATTGTCCTGGGGATAGATTCTTGAGATAGCAATGTTGTGGGAATATTTGTCTTTGCAACCAAAGAGAGAAATAAAGTCTGAGACTCTCAGACTTAGGTGTGGGCTGGAAGTGGCCAGAGTACATGCCTAGTTACTAATAAAAGCTAACTTTTTTTTCAGAAAGATTCCCAATATCAAAGGACTTCCATAGGTTAAAACCAAACTTGACGTTACATACAAGAATTACAAAGCACACGAAAAAGGAAGCTTCCATAAATGAGAGTCAAAGAAGCAAGAAGTAATACAATATAGTATAAAATAAGTATGTAAGAAAGATTTAAATAGTAAAAAATACAATTAAACAGAAGAGTATACAATTAGAAGTACTAACACTGAACATACAGGCCTGAAAAAAACCTACAGTGGGAAAAAATGTAACAATATCCAGTGGTGATGAGGAGTGAGAAAATGTGTGGCACAATGAGGACTCGCATACACCGCTAGTTAAAGTACACATTAGTAGGATGACTTGGAAATACTTTGGTATTATCTTGTTAAATATTCATATACCCTATGGCTAGTATTTCCACTACTTTGTATACTTTTGAGAAAGTCTTACTTTCATACACAAAAAGACATGTTCAAAAATCTTCACCACAGTATTATTCATAATTAAAAAATTAGAGGTTATCCAATAAATATTTTTATGATATGTATATGGGGTTATTATGAGTTGGAATTGACTCAACGGCAACAGGTATATGCAGCAGTGAAAAAGAATTAACTAAGCTACGTGTGCCAATATATATAAATCAGAGAAACAGAATGCCTAGTGAAAACAATGAATAAAATAAAAAAGCACAAGCTAAAAAACAGGCAACTCTAGATAGTAGCATGTGAGAAACACAAAAATAGCAGAGGCATTAGGGAGCAAGTGGAGGATTTTAAAGCTGGGCACACACAAGAGATTTCAGAAGTTGGGATAACGTTCTTTTTCTTGAAGATGTTGAACACAGAGGCATTTAATTTTTCTTTGCCTTCTAATTTTTTACAATTTGTATGTGTGAAGTGGGTGTGTATTCTTTAGTAGGTACATATGCTGCATTTTGTCATGGTAAAATATTTTAATGAAGAGCAGGTTGTGGGCAGATGATGACATCAATGACAGAAACCCTATAGGGCAGTTTTACTCTGTCCTACAGGGTCACTGTGAGTTGGAATTGACTTGATGGCAATAAGTTTTTTTTTTTTTTAATATATGTATATATAGAAAACCAAACCTGTTGCCAGTGAGTCAATTTAGACTCATATATGTATATATATATATATATACACACACACATACTCTCTCACACGTATATATATATGCAGAGCTCTGGTAGCTCAGTGGTTAAGTGATATGACTGCTAACCAAAAGGTAGGCAGTTCAAATCTACCAGCCACTCCCTGGAAACCCTATGGGGCAGTTCTACTTTGTCCTCTAGGTTCACTGTGGGTCAGAATCAACTCAATGGCAACGGGTTTGGTTTTTTGGTTTCATATCTATACATATATAGGTATATGTATGGATTTAGTCTGTTACAATTTTAAAACAAAATCTTACAACCACAAAAGCAATTTTATATGACAGAAAGAGGAGCACAAAAAAGCTTTGAATCTAGGTAGTCCAAATTTGCCTTGTCACTACAGCTAACTGGTTTTGCAACTTAGACTATTACAATTCTATATTTCTAAACCTCACATAAAGTGGGAGTTAAAAATTCTACCTCCTGAGAGGGATGGGGGATATAGGCATTGATTGCAATATGTTACGCATAACACTGGAACAGAGACATAGTAGAAACTCACTAAGGTTAATTCCCCTCCACCTTCCCTTGGAGCATACTTTTTCAATAATTACAAGCTTCATATTGTAAGATGGGTTCTATAGAAGTATTTGCTGAAACAAAATTTGGGGTACAAGATGTTTATTAACAATCAATCCTGTGAAAGAAAGAGGGTGGAAGTAGCACTGAGCAAAGTAGAAGTAACACTGTGATGTCAGCCCAGTGGGGAGTAGGCAGCTCTGGAGCAAGTGTTGGTTTTTCAGGTTTATCTTGTTGAGGTTCTAAACGGCAGTGTCTTGATATCCTTGCCTTGATCAGTCCCTGGATACTGGCTGCCTTGACAAGGGCATGACTGTGGCCTAGGCATTTCCCTGCAGCTGAAGCAGAACCTGAAGGATCTGAAAGCTGAAGGCTTTAGTGTTAAGTGCCCATCTAGGCACTGCACTAAAATTTTACATACATTTCCTCAGAAGAAGAACCAAAGGAAGCCATGCAGCTAGAAAGTCACAGAGCTGCAGCTGAGGTCTAGACAGTCAGGCTCAAGAGACCATACTCTTGTCCTTATCACTTTGCTGCTTCCCCAGTGCCTGGGTGGCACAGTACCTGGCACACATCTAGCCTCAAACATTTCTGCCTAATTTAATATGATACATAGTGCAAACATCCCCTTAGTGCTTATGTTAGGTCATTTCAGAAACCCACCTATAAACAGCAAGTGATATTTAAGTAGCTGAAATTCTATATTTCCTCCATTAAGATTTTACAAAGGTTGGAGGCAAAGTCAACATGGTACTATAGACAGAAGCACCATGCCATCCCTCCACTAAAGCCCCTAAAAAACTAAGTAAAACACAGACAGAAGTCAATCCTGGAATCCAAAGCATCAAATGAAGAGATAAAGAACTCAACCAAGTGCCCAATGGAATAAGAAACTGACAGAGAACAGAGAGTGAGGAGAGATACAAGCAGAGGTCTCCTATCAGCTAATGCAGCACAGATTTGCCATCTTGGACTCCTGTTGGAGATCAGTGGACAGGGAGTAGGGGAGGGCAGCTTCACGGAGCTCTCAACAGGAAACAGAGCACCTGGTAACCAGCGAAACATGCTTCCCCACTCCCCACCTTTCTTCCCCCTGCTCAGCCTCTGCTGCTTCCCAGTGGGCCAAGTGACCACGGCTTGAGAGGTTCCAGCTCGGTGCCATGCAGATCCACCCTGCCCACACCTGCTGGATCTTTCAGTGCCATTTATTTGTTGCTGGTGTTGCTTTTTTAGGCTTCTTTTTTTTTTCCCCTGTCTCTCACCTCCTACACATGTTTTCTCTCGAACACCTTCTCCATGTTCCATCTTTACTTCTTCTTGACAGGCTGTGAAGTGTTGCTTGGCTGGGGAACTGCTTCCCCTGTCCAAGTTGCCATGCTGGTGTGATCCCAGGGAGCTTTGTTTGTTTCTTTATTTTTTCCTTTTTGTTTCTCTTCATTTCTCGGTTTCTTCTCTCTTTCTACTTACTTTCTTTGCTTGTCTCCTGGATATCTGTTGCTGTGTGCCATCTCCACCCCTGCTAGCCAGGCTGTAGTACCACTTTCCCAGGCTGTGCAGTCACGTCACTGGGATCCCTGGGGAACTTTTTTTTTTTTTTTTTTTTTTACTCTTTTTCTTTTTCTTTTTCTTCATTTCTCAGTTTCTCATCTCTCTCTACTTTCCTTCCTCCTGAGTAGCTGGTGCTGTGTGCCAACTCTGCCCCTTATAGATGGGCTGTGACACAATACCTGGGAGCCACTTCCCCAGTTGCCAGTGGGATCCCTGGGGCATTTCTTTTTCTCTTTCATTTTTTTAATTTTTATTTATTTATTTTTCTATTCTTCTTTTTGTTTTTCTTCATATCTCAGTTTCTCGTCTCTGCACTCTACACAGCAGGCTCCCTCAGAATTCTTTTTTTTTTTTTTTTTGGCTCTTGTTTCTCTCTCCTCCCTCTCTTCTTTCTTATAACCATCGTTGCTCCTCACATAACCACTCCCTCCTGCCTAGCTGCACTATGTGTTGAACATTGTACCGCTGAGCAGCACAGGCACAGCCTACCAGAATCTGCCCTGCACTGACCAAAGGCCCACTCTGTCAGCCACAGTATATGGAAAAAAAACCCATCCCAGCCACTTCCTTTCAGCTGGACCTGTCCTGCTGCACGATAACTGAGTGATTGTCCCTTCCCCTGGGACAAGGAGGTGAAAAGCATGCTCAACAAAGAAAACACAGCCAGCCTGCTCAGCAATAACCAAAGTAAAAACAAACAAACAAAAAAAGCAGGACAAAACTACAATCAATAAATGAAGAAAATATCTACTGAATGTCCCAAAGACAGCAGACAATACCAAAACATATTAAAAAACAGGACAGAATACCTCCAGCAGGAATTCAAACTAAAACATCAGATGACTTTCCAGTAGAAGAAAAGGCACTGGAACTACCTTATAGGAATTCAAATCTCTAATATTCAGAGCTATCCCAGAGATGAACAAAAAGCAGACAAAAATGAGGAAAAAATAGACATATTGATGGAATAGGCAGAAAAATTCCTGGAAAATACATACAAAATAATGGAAGAATTCAGGAAAATAACACAGGAACAAAATGTCAAAATAAATTCACAACTAGAAATCATACAAATCAACAATTAGAGAAATCCAAAAGATAAACAACAAGATTTCAGAAATGGACAGTTTCATAGAAAGGCTGAGGAACAAGTTTGAAACAATGAAAGACAGACAGGATCAGCAAAATTGAAGACAAATACTTGGATATTACTTTGAGGAAAAATCAGGAAAAAGAACAAAGAAAAATGAAAAAACCCAGAGAATTATGTGGGATACAATCAAAAGCAAATATTTACGAGTGATCAGAGTTCCAGAACGGTGGGAAAATTGGAAAACACAGACAGAATCATTGAAGAATTGCTGACAGAAAACTTCCCCAATATCATGAAAGATGAAAAGCTGACCATTCAAGAGGCTCAATGAACCCCATATAGGATAGACCTCAAAAGGAAATTACCAAGGAATATTATAACCACTATCACTAAAACCAAAGACAAAGAGAGAATCTTGAGACCAGCTCAAGAAAAACAAAAAGTCATATACAGAGGGGAAACAATAAGACTAAGCTCTGATTACTCAGCAGAAGCCATGCAGGTAAGAAGGTAACCAGATGACATATATAAAATGTTAAAAGAAAAAAAAATTGCCAACTGTCGTGGGTTGAATTATGTCCCCCCCAAAAAAATGTGTGTATCAATTTGGCTGGGCCAATTCCCAGTACTGTATGATTGTGTTCCATTTTGTAATCCAGTGTGATTTTCTTATGTGTTGTAAATCCTTCACTATGATCTAATGAGATGGATTAGTGGCAGTTATACTGATGAGGTTCACAAGATTAGTGTCTTAATCCAACCTCTTTTGAGATATAAAAGAGAGAAGCGAGCAGAGATACATGGAAACCTCATACCACCAAGATAGCAGTGCTGGGAGCAGAGCGCATGTTTTGGACCTAAGGTTTCTGCGCAGAGAAGCTACCAGACCAAGAGAAGACTGATGCACCACAAAGACCTTACTCTGGAGCTGACAGAGAGAGACAGCCTTCCCCTGCAAGTGACACCCTGAATTTGGACTTGTAGCCTACCGGACTGTGAGAAAATAAACTTCTCTTTGTTAAAGCCATTCACTTGTGGTATTTCTGTTAGAGCAGCACTAGATGACTAAGACAGGCCTCTACGGTAAAAACTCATTTGAAAGTTTACACACAAAATGTAACAATCTTTGCTGGTTATGAGGGATGGGAGGGTGGGGGAAGAAACAGATAGACAATAGGTAAGTGGTAACTTTGGTGAAGGCTGAGACTGTACACAATACTGGGGAAGCCAGCACAACTTGTACAAGGAAAGGTCATGGAAGCTCCATAGACACATCCAAACTCCCTGAGGGACTGAATTTCTGGGCAGAGGGCTGTGGGGACCATGGTCTCAGGGAACATCTAGCTCAATGGGCATAACACAGTTTATAAAGGCAATGTTCTACATTCTACCTTGGTGAGTAGTGTCTGGGGTCTTAAAAGCTTGTGAGCTGCCATCTAAGATACTCCACTGGTCTCACCACTTCGGCAGAGAGGGAGAATGAAAAGAACAAGATACAAGGAGAAGATTAGTCCAAAGGACTAATGGGCCCCAACTACCGAGGCCTCCACCAGACTGAGTCCAGTACAGCTAGATGGTGCCCGGCTACCACCACTGACTGCACCGACCGGGATCATAACAGAGGATCCTGGACAGAGCTGGAGAAAGACGTAGAACAAAATTCTAACTCACAAAAAAAGAGTAGACTTACTGGCCTGTCAGAGACTGGAGAAACCGCGAGAGTATGGCTCCCAGATATCCTTTTAGCTCAGTAATGAAGTCACTCCTGAGATTCACTGTTCAGTCAAAGATTTGACCGCCCTATAAAACAAAATGAGACTAATGGGGCACTACATTCCAGGGACAAGGACTAGAAGGCAGGAGGGGACAGGAAAGCTGGTAATAGGAACCCAAGGTTGAGAAGTGACAGTGTTGACATGTCATGGGGTTGTTAACCATTGTCATAAAACAGGATGTATACTAACTGTTTAATGAGAAACTATTTGTCCTGTAAACATTCATTTAAAGTAAAATTAAAAAATAAAGTTAATTTACAAAGTTTAAAGTTATTGATAAATATATCTGGATAGTCCCCATCCTTGGTTTTCATGAGAGCCGAGATAACTTGGGAGCAAACTCATTTAGTGGCCATATCAGCAAGATTATTTCCTCTAATTTCTGTGATGTGAGATACTCCCTTTGGCTGATACGGTTGTATTTTATTATAGGAACTTTGGAAGGGAGTAATAAAGCATTTAAAACTTCTGCCACTGAGACTTCATCTTTTATAACGCCTCAGGAAGAGGTTAAAAATCCTGTTTCCATAAAATTCCAAAATCATGCACCATTCCAGTACCATATCTAGATTTAGTGATTATAATGACAAATTGACCTGAGGCACACTTAGAAACTAGTATTTATGAGCAATTAATTCAGCTTGTTGGGCTGAGGTGGCTTCAGGAAACATCTGGCTTTCAAGCACTTCAGGAGAAGTTGTAACAACATATCCAGTTTGATAGAAGCATTTGTGTCAGGCTTCAGATAAGAGCCATCCACAAAACTAAATCAGTGTTAGTTAAAGGAGTTTCCTTTAAGTCCTTTCTAGGGACTACTTTTTCAGTTAAATCTAAACAGTCATGAGAAGGACAATCATTTTCATTAACTATGAGAAGGGCGGCCATATTCAAACAGGTCACAGAATGAAGTCTAATATTTAAGGCAGCTAGGAGTGAGGACTTCGTAAAAAGTGAGTCTGCTAACAGAAAGATGTTGAGTTAAAACAGGATTAAATAAGGCAGACACAGCATGGGGAACATAAACATTTAAAAAGTTTTCTAACACAGTGTCCCCTGTGTCTCCACTAACTTAGCAGTAACAGCCACAACCCTGAGGTAAGGAGAATATCCTCTGGTTACAGAATCTAGCTGCCAGCTATAGTAGTCCACAGGTCTCTGTAGTCCTCCACATTTTTGAGTTAATGCACCTAAAGCACTTCCAGAGACTTTGTGAACAAACAAGGAAAAATCTAAATGATAATTAGGAAAACACAAGGTAAGTGTATTCATTAGAGCCTTTTTAAATTTTGTTATTGCTTCTTTATCTTCTTGTGATATTTGGGATGAGTCCAGTTCAGAGGCTTTCACATATTTGTAAAAATGCTGTCCCATTAGAGAAAAATTACAAATTCAGCCTCAGAAGTAACCACAAAGTCCTAAAAAACCTCAAAGTTGTTTCTTTGGTTCAGGTGGAGGATAAGCAAGAACAGCTTCTTTCATTTAGGGTTAGTAGAGATGCCTTCTGTAGAAAATAAATTACCTAAAAATTTGACAGAATTTCTGGGTCCATTTTAATTTTCTTTAGAAAATTTTTGTCCTGTGGCAGATAAGGGTTTGATCAAGGCTACACTGTTTTCAAAGCAAGCCTGCTGGGAAGCAGAGTAGACTCTTAAATCTTCAACATATTGCAAGCAATGTGAATTTATTTGCAAACTGCAAAGGTTGTAAATCGGCATACAAAATCTGAGAAAAATACGTGGGAGATTCAGTAAACTCCTGGGCATTACAGTCCATGTAAATTTCTGGCTTTCCAGGGAGAAAGCAAATAAGTACTGACTCACACGTTGTACAGGGATAGTGACAAAAGCACTACAAAGGTCCACAAATGTAAAATAAGTTTCATCTAGAGGAATATTAGAAGGCAGCAAATGTAGGTTGGGAATTTTAGGGAATCTAGGTATAACAATACAGTTGTTAGCTCAAATCCTGGATGAATCTCCATCCTCTGTTGTTTGGTTTTCTTACTGGGGGGACAAGGGTGTGACAAGGACTAACGCAAGGAAAAATGAGGCCTTCAGAAAGAAAATTTTGTGTTATTGGATAAAGTCCTTCTTTTGCCTCTTGTTTAAGGGGGTGCTAAGGAATTTTTAGTAAGGGCTTGGATAAATCTACCTGGATGTTAATAATTGTTGATAAAACTCAGCCTACATCTGTGGATGCAGTGGCCCATAACATTTCAGGCACTGAAGATGGGAGTCCAGATAAGAGGGCACTTGGCTAACTCAAAATTTGGACACGTATAACAAAAACCTGCATATACAAAATAGCTTCTCTTTTTGGACCTGTTACCTCAAAATTCACCATTATTGACTCCAAGGAGTTAGGAAAATTTAACACAATGTCTCCCGTTTCATTAAATTGTAAGTGGCATTTCTATTTACATAACAAGTCTCTTCCTAACAAATTAACCCACTTATCAGAGCTAAGTAAAATAGGATGTAATTCTTCAATAAGTCCTAAGGATATAGAGATACTCAAGGGATGAATCAAAACTTGCTCTTCATTAGATACCCCCACTGTCTTTGAAGTTTTATTACTCCAGGGAAGAAGCTTTTGTAAACAAGCAGAGTTAATGGCAGATGAAGTAAATCTATTGTCAATTAAAATTTGTAAGTTTCTCCATTAATGTACATTGTAATTTCTCCTTGTGAATTTAACGCCACCATATGAAAAGTCCCCTTATTGCCCCCAGAGCCTCTTCATTTCTAAGTCAGGTGGAAGGGTTTCATGTTTAGATTGTTTCTTTTGGTTATTCTTTAACTTGTAACAGTTTTTTCCAATGCCCAGGTTTCTCACAATAATGGCAAGTACCTGGTTTTGTGCCTTCCAAAGGATTATGGATTTTCTTCAGATTAGGAGATTATAATTGCCGTAATTCAGGACTATCAGTTTATTAGCTTTTGAGGTTTATTTGATCTCTAAGGTTTGATAAAGTTCATGAGCCAAATTGGACAACTCAGTAATAGGAGCTGCTTTCCAATCTAAGTGGTGCCTTTTTATTAAAGCTGAAATTTTGGGTTAGAGGCCAGATATGAACACAACATTAAAAGCTCCTGTAGCCTCTGGGGCTAATTGATCAAGGCCCAAATGTTTGGAATATTTTTGAAACAGTTGAGTATGCTAGTCATAAACACTCTCATCTTTATTGCGTATGCAAGAGTGAATTTTAAATCAATCTATTATTGGAGAAAAAGTCTTGGGAATAGCGTCAAGCAACCCTGTGTCCATCTTTTGGGCTTCTTCAAGTAATGTAGCAGCAGGTCCACCAATTTTTTAAGCTACACTTTTTTAGAATCATTCCGTTCAGCATACTCTAACCGTAATTGGGCTTCCCCAGGACCAGTCAACATATGAGCTAATTGGTATAAATCTAGCAACCTCGGTGATAGACTTTAGTAAGGATCTTAATTTCTTAAGCAAATTTATTAAGGTCCTCAGGTAGTTTTGGAAAATTCTTTTTTTTTTTAAATTGTTGTAATTAAATGAAGTTTACATTTCAAGTTAGTCTCCCATACAGAAATTTTTTTTTTACATACATTGTTATGAGACCCCAACCGCTCACCCCATTCTGTGACAGCACACTCTTCCCCTCCACCCCTGATTCCCCATGGACATTCAACCAGCTCCTAACCCTCTCTGCCTTCCCATCTCACCTCTGGACAAAAGCTGACCCTTTGGTCTCTTGTATCTACTTGACTAAGAGGCACATTCTTCACAAGTATCACTTTATGTCCCACAGTCCAGTCCAATCCCTGTCTGAAGAGTTGGCCCCTGAAATTGTTTTAGTTCTGGGTTGATAGAGAGTCCAGGGGCCATGCTTTCTGAGGTGCCTCCAGTCTCAGTCAGACCATTAAGTCTGGTCTTCTTACTAGAATTTGAGTTCTGCATGCCATCGTTCTACTGCTCCATTAGGGACCTTCTGTTGTGGTCCCTGTCAGGACGTTCATTGGTGGTAGCCGGGCAGCATCTAGTTCTTCTGATCTCAGGCTGATGAAGTCTCTGGTTTATGTGGCCCATTCTGTCTCTTGGGCTAGTACTTTCCTTGTGGCTTTGGTGTTCCTCATTTTCCTTTACTCCAAGTGGTTAGGAACAATTGATGTACCTTAGATGGCCGCTTGTAAGCTTTTAAGACCCCAGATGCCCCTCACCAAAGTAGGATGCGGAACATTTTCTTAATAAAGTTTCTTATGCCAATTGACATAGATGTCCCCTGAAGGCATGGTCTCCAGACCCCGCATCCCTGTTACTCTGTCTCTCAAAGTATTTGATTGTATTGAGGAAACTTCTAGCTTTGGTTTAGTCCAGTTCTGCTGGCTTCCCTGCAGTGTGCACTGTCCTTCCCTTCACCCAAGATGATTCTTCTCTACTATCAAGTCAGTGAATAAACCTCACCCTCCCTCTCCACCCTCGTAACCATCAAAGAATGTTTTCTTCTGTGTTTAAACCTTTCTTGAGTTCTTATAATAGTGGTCTTCTACAGTATTTGTCCTTCTGTGACTGACTAAATTCACTCAGCATAATAAGTTCCAGCGTCCACCATGTTATAAGATGTTTCACAGCTTCATCATTGTTCTTTATTGTTCCGTATTATTCCACTGTGTGGATATACCATAGTTTGTTTATCTATTTGTCCTTTGATGGGCACCTAGGTTCCCTTCATCTTTTTGCTATTGTGAATTTTGCTGTGATGAACATGGGTGTGCATATGACTATTTGTGTGACGGCTCTTGTTTCTCAAGGATATATTCCAAGGAGTGGGATAGCTGGATCGTATGGTACTTCAATTTCTAGCTTTTTAAGGAAGCACCAAATAGATTTGCAAAGTGGTTGTACCATTTTACATTCCCACCAACAGTGTATAAGTGTTCCAGTCTCTCCACAACTCTCCAGCATTTGTTATTTTGTGTTTTTTGGATTAATGTTAGCCTTATTGGGGTAAGATGATATCTCATTGTAGTTTTGATCTGCATTTCTCTAATGGCTAATGCTCGTGAGCATTTCTTCATGCGTCTGCTAGCTGCCTGAATATATTCTTTGACGAAGTGCGTGTTCATTTCTTTCCCCATTTTTTAATTGGGTTATTTGTCTTTTTGCTGTTGAAGTTTTGCAGTATCTTGTAGATTTTAGAGATTAAATGCTGATCAGATTTGTCGTAGCCAAGAATTTTTTCCCAGTCCGTAGGTTGTCTTTTTACTCTTTTGATGAAGTCTTTTGATGAGCATAAGTGTTTGATTTTTAGGAGCTCCCAGTTATCTAGTCTCTCTTCTGCTGATAGTGCATTGTTACTTATGGTTCGTATTGTGTTTATGCCATGTATTAGGGCTCCTAGCATTGTCCCTATTTTTTTTTCCATGATCTTTATCGTTTATGATTTTATATTTAATTCTTTGATCCATTTTGAGTTAGTTTTTGTGTGACGTATGGTGTGACGTATGGGTCTTCCTTCAGTTTTTTGCAGATGGATATCCAGTTATGCCAGCACCATTTGTTAAAGTGACTGTCTTTTCCCCAATTAATGGACTTTGAGCCTTTGTCAAATATTGGCAACTCATAGATGGATAAGCTTATATCAGGATTCTCAACTCTGTTCCATTGGTCTGTGTATCAGTTGTTGTACCAGTACCAGGCTGTCTTGACTACCGTGGTAGTATAATAGGTCCTAAAATCAGATAGTGTAAGGCCTCCCACTTTGTTCTTCTCCTTTTTTTTTTTAAATTAATTTTTTTATTATACTTCAGGTGAAGGCTTACAGAACAAACATTTTCTCATGAAACCGAAGTACACATGTTGTTTTATAACATTGGTTAACAACCCCACAACATATCAAACCTCTAACTTCTCAACCTTTTTTTTTTTGTGTGTGAAAATAAAAATAGCCAAAGATACACCATTTCAAAAATTTCTACATGCACAGTTCAGTGACATTGACTACGCTCTTCCAATTGTGCTGTTATTCTCACTT
>NW_004444272.1:248483-288109 GCF_000243295.1 Trichechus manatus latirostris | reverse complement strand
ATTCTCTGTTTGGCTTAGTTTTTCAGATCTTTGCTGTGGAGGGACGGCATGGTGCTTCTGCCTAGAGCGCCATTTTCGGCAAATGATCAATATCTCCATTTTTAAAGTCCCTCTTTTTTGTTTTAATGTTGTCCTTTTTTACATATTGATATCTGTTTCCCTATTTTCAATGTTTTAGTTTGATGTATTTTCGATATTCGTGTCTGAGTCAATATCTTCTTATTCTGTCCTGTGTTCTAGTCTTGCATTGTTAGCTGGTGTTATTGATTATCTAACTGTAGGACTCCCTTTAGTATTTCTTGTAATTTTGGTTTGGTTTTTGCAAATTCCCTGAAATTCTACTTATCTGGGAATGCCCTGATTTCACCATCATATTTGAGAGACCGTTTTGCTGGGTATATATAGTTCTTGGCTGACAGTTATTTTCTTTCAAGTCTGTATATACGTCATCCCATTGCCTTCTAGCCTGCATGGTTTCTGCTGAGTAGTCCGAGCTTATTCTAGTTGACTCTCCTTTGTAGATGACTTTTCTTTCATCCCTAGATGCTCTTAAAATTCTCTCTTTATCTTTGGTTTTGGTAAGTTTGATTATAATATGTCTTGGTAACTTTGTTTTGGGATCTACCTTATGTGGGGTTCGATGAGCATCTTGGATAGATTTCTTCTTGTCTTTCTTGATATCAGGGAAGTTTTCTGTCAACAAATCTTCAACAATTTTCTCTGTATTTTCTGTTATCCCCCTTGTTCTGGTACTCCAATCACTCATAGGTTTTTTTCTCTTGATAGTGTCCCACATGACTCTTAGAGTTTCTTCATTCTTTTTAATTCTTTAATCTGATTTTTCCTCAAATAAGTTGGCATCAAGAGCTTTATCTTCAGTGTCACTAATTCTAACTTCTACTGCCTCAGTTCTGCTCCTATGATTTTCTATTGAGTTGTCTAATTCTGGAATTTTATTGTTAATCTTCTGGATTTCTGATTGCTGTCTCTCTGTGGATTCTTGCAGCCTCTTAAATTTGTCATTATGTTCTTGACTAACTTTTTTAAGTTCCACTACTACTTTGTCTGTATGTTCCCTGGTTATTTATGCATCCTGTCTAATTTCCTTTCTAATTTCTAGAAGAGTTCTGTATATTAGTCTTTTGTATTCTGCCTCTGGTAATTCCAAGAAGTTCTCTTCCTCCAGAGAATTTACTGATTCTTTATTTTAAGAGCTTGCTTAAGCCATCATGGAGTGCCTCTTTGTGTGACTTGATATTGACTGTTGTCTCCGAGCCATCAGTAATTTATTATAATTTTAGTTTGTATTTGTTTAGTGACACCTAGCTTCTTATTTTGTTTTGTTTTGATATTTCCAAATAGGCTGCTTGTGTGCACTAGTTTGATTTTTTTACACCCTGAATCTCTAACGTCCTGTCACCAGGTAGTTAGTTCTGTAACTAAGTATTTGCACACAGGAGTCCATTAAATTTTCCTATATTGGTTCAGCTCTGGTGTTCAGGCAGTCGGTCACCAAGTGTGTGATGCAGGCTCTCACCCCAAGTCCTAGAGAGGCATGGGTGATTGGTGCAGGCATAGGACTCTGTCTGTGGTAGGGGATCATGTGCTGAGCCAGGCAAGGGGCTGACCAGTGCCCCTGAGAGTCTGAAAGGAAAGCATGTCCCTATTCTCTAGGGTGAGTAGGTAGGTGAGTTTTGCAGCCAGCCTATGAGCACCCCACTCTGTTGGCTTTAAAGACTCGAGGGCACCATTTTTCCTTAGACTCCTGTAGCAGGTGACTAGGCACTTTAGGTGATATCACCAGTCCTCAAGCCCCTGCTGCAGATCGATAAAACTGCCCACTTAAGGGGCATGGCTGTGTCAAGGGTCACAAATCTGTCAGTTTACAGCTGAAGCAGTTGAAGTTAAAGTTCAGATGTTTGCCCTGTTGTACTGTGATAGTGAGGATTAACGCTGTTGAGATGGGTCCCCAGAAGTCTCTACAGGGGTGTAAGGCACTCAGAATCTGCAGACGCCTTATACCTGTGCCTAGCAAAGGAGCTGTGCTGACCCTCTGTTCCTGGCTTAGGGGAGCCAGTAGCTTATTTGTTCCCTCTCCAAGGCCAGGAGAATGGGTCAGGGCACATTTCGGGATCTACTCCTGGCCCAGCAGACTCCTGGTGCAGAGTGCAGAGGGAGGAGGTAAAAGGGAGAGAGGTTTTTCCCAATTTTTTTTTTTTTTTTTTTTTAATCCCCACTAAAGCCTGCACACATATACTTATCTTAGCCTCTTGGGAGCTGCTTTTCACTAGTTCAGAGTTTCCAAGCAGAATCTCTGCTGTGAGGTCTCTCTCAATGTGGAAACTGCTTCCCGAGCACACATACAACACAGCTGTTTGCCTGCTTCACTGCTGACCAGCGTGGCTGCGGCACTGCAGTTTCGCCACCATGGCGCTGGTGCTCTTCACTTCTTCCAAACCTTCTCCCTTTCTCCTATCACTCAGACAGATTCCTCAACTTTGCCTTGTTCAGGGCTCCTAGATATTCATATATAATCAAATCACTTGTTTTTCCATGTCTTTGTTGTAAGAGGGATATAGGAAGCGTCTAACTACTCTGCCTTGTTGGCCACACCTCCAGTTTTGGAAAATTCTTAATACTATGTAATTCCATGTAAATCCAAGGAAAAAAGGATATACCAGGATTATTAGGAGACTCCCTACTGCCTATTCTGTAATCTACAAGGCAGAGTTTAAAGGGTATTTCAGGAATGGGCTTTGGATTCTCAGTAGGTCATTTAGGAAAGAAGGGAAACTCAAACAAATTGTTATCGGTAGAATAAGAAGGCAAAGAGGGGTATTGAGAAGTAAAAGTTGGAGCAGGCAGTAGGCCAGAAGGGGTGTTTACAGAGTGCTGAGCTCTTACAGTGTAATTTTTTGTTTTGTTAATTTAGAAACAGTGCCCTGCAGTGGGGTTATTTTACTGTCCTTATAATTCTTAGAAACTTTTAGGTACCTATCAAAATAGGCATGCTATGATTGTTGTTGTTGTTAAGTGTCATCGAGTCAGTTCCAACTCATAGCAACGTTATGCAAAACAGGATGAAAAACTGCCTGGTTCTACATAGTTCTCACAATATTTTCTATGCTTTATCCCACTGGTACAGCCACTATGTCAACCCATCTCGTTGAGGATTTTCCTCTTTTTCACTGACACCTTAATGTGTATTCCCCATTTTTTCCCAAAACACAGATTAAGATCAAAACACAAACTGAACCAGAAACCTGTATTATATTTAAACTCTGGTTATCGTAGAGTCAAACAAAAATCCTATGAAGGATTTGTCATGGAGTTTGGACAGTGTTTTGCTTTAACCATTTGTGCTTAATGTTGTGTGAGACATTGTTTGTGGCTGGTGGGCAGCCTTATGCTTTGGGTTCATCTCATGTCCAGCTTTTCACAGGTGTCTTTCAGATAGCAGTGTGTGCCCCAGAGACTTTTAATAGCTTGACCTGCACCCACAGATTTTTGTGGCTTGTGAGACTCTAGGATTCCTCAGTAACAATCGTACAAACCCAGTTCAATTTAGACCCAAACCAGTATCCCGGTGGCAGAACAGACTCAAAAACCAGGTTAGAAAATGAAACAAAAGTTATTGAGTCAATATACTTTCTTGAAAGAGAAAATAGGTCCCACAATAGACTCAGAGAGCTTCCACGCAAGGAAGCCGACCTTGGATCTGAGTGGTTATTTACCTTAAAAGCTACTCTTGAGAGTATGTCACAGAGATGAAGAACCCAAAATGACTCAGCCAGTACCTGCAGCCCAAATCCCTGACACCTCAGGGATCACAGAACATAATGCACCTTCAACATCCTGCTTCTGACATCAGAAATGTCAAAGCATAAAACAAATCTCTCACTCTGTTAAAAGTGGGAGCAAAGAATTTACTGAGGGGAATCAAGAACTGCTAGAGCAGGGCAACACAATGAGATGCAAGATTGCAAGGTGTTCCAACTCAGTGGAGAGTAGGTGGACCTTTGATAGTAAAATGGGGAAGCATAGTACATGACTGTTGTAACAAAACAAGCATGTGATTATAGGTGGTTGCAGGACTACAATTTCTTGACATTAGCAGTTCCATTTTAAAAATACATTCTTCCTGGAGTAAGCTGTGCAAACACTCTTGATAAATGTCACTGTCAAACATTCCCTTAACAAACCACATTCCTGACCCTTACCCTTATTTGATAGGAGTAGTTAAAATTTTACAAGGAGTTACAGGTTACAGTCTCAGGAAAGAAGAAATAGGGACAAGCTAAAGTTTGATTAAAAATGGAGTCTAGTTAACAATATAGTGTTTAATTCAAACAAGGGTTAGCTATCTTGTTCCAGTCAGGTGCCTCAATTTTGGAGTATTCCTACACAGGATCAAAGGATATAACCCACCAGAATATACTCAGGAAATGATAAAATATTCACTTTAAGGAAAGCTTAGTTACGAGACCTGGGACAAATACCTGAATTCTGAAAATCTCTGCTACCTTAAAACAAAACAAAACAACAACAAGAAAAACAATATCAATACCTACCTCATAGTATTGTTGTGCAAAGTAAATAAGTCAATATTTTCAAAAACTTAAAAGAGTACCTGACACATGTGTACAGGAAGTGTTGGATATTTTTATAGCTATTACCGTATTTTTATGCAAATATTATGCACTTTCTACTTTTGTTTGCCAAACACACCCTTCTCCTGGAGCAACATGTAAAAAAAAGAAAAAAATGGCATAGCAGTGCTTATAAAAATACCTTGAGGGGAGAGAGGGCAATTGACAAACATAGAAGGAGCACATTATTTGCATAAAAATATAGTAATAGCTATAAAAATGTCTAACACTGAACACGTGTGTCAGATACTCTTTTAAGTTCTTTGAAAGTATTGAATTATTCAATTTGCACAACAATACTATAAGGTAGGTATTGATATTGTTATGCTCATTTTTTTGTTGCTGTTGTTTTGTTTGTATTTTCATATGACTGTGATACCTTTTCTTAGTTTCCTAGGGTTGCTGTAACAATGCTACCATAATTGGGTATCTTTAAAGAACAGAAATGCATTGTCTCACACTTCTAGATCCTGGATGCCTGATGTCTGATGTTGTCAAGACTATGCTCTCTCTACTGTCTCTAGGAGATGATCCTTCCTTATCTCTTTCAGATTCTGGTATTCTTTGGCTTCTAGATGGATTCTTACATGGTGTCTATCTCCTGTATGTGACCCTGTTTCTGTGTCTGTTCACTCTTTTTATAAAACACTACTCAAAAGGGGTTAGGATTAGGACTAACACACACATGCTGGTATGACCTCATTTGACTTAACTGATAAAAGACAAACACTATTTCCAAATAAGGTCACATTCATATGTACAGAGGTTAGGGCTTCAACATATTATTTTTAGCAGATCACAAGTCATTCCATAACATACCTTTATTCTGTTCCTAAGTGTCAACTCCTGAGCTTTATGTATATTATTTCATTCATCCTCATAATAACAATATGAGCTTAACAATATTCCTATGAATTTTCATGTAAGGAGGATGGGATTTAAAGCAGTTAAATAAGTTTACCAAGTAAATCCAGCTGGTTGCTATAGTTCATAGCTGTTATAACATAGTACCCCAAATATTGGTAACATAAATCAGTAATTTATTATGGGCAAAGACTCTGTGTCAGGTTTTTGGACAGGGAATAGTGGGAATGGCCTTTCTCTGATTCACAGTGTCTGAGGCCTCAGCTAGGATCATCTGAAAGTCCACTCAATCACATGGCTGGTGTTCAAAGCAGGCCATTAGCTGGAGACCTCAGGTCTTCTCCACATGGCTTGTTTGAGCTACCTCACAACATATTGACTGGTTTCAAGGGTAGCAATGCTAAGAAAGAGAGAAAGAGAGTAAGGTGAAATCTGTATACCTCTTTATGACCTAGTCTCAGATGTCACTCAGAATCTTTCCTGCTACATTCTACTTGGCAAAATCCCACCCAGGTTCAAGAGGAGAGGAAATAGACTCTGACTCTTCATGGGAAATAGCAAGAACCAAAAACCCCATTGCCACTGAGTTGATTCTGACCCATAGCGACCCTGTAGGACAGAGTAGAACTACCCCATAGGGTTTCCAAGGAGCAGCTGGTAAGTTCGAACTACTGACCTTTTGGTTAGCAGCCAAGCTTTTAATCACTGGGCCACCACGGCTCCTCTGGAAGAACATGTAGAACCAAAAATAGTGTTTTAGGCATATTTTAATAGAAATTTTTATTGAAATAATTGTATTTTCACATGTAATTGTAGGAATAATACAAAGAGATATTTTAAACCATCTACCCAATTCCCCCCAATGATAACATCTTCTAAAAATGTAGTACAATATCACAATCAATAGTGACATTGATGCAATTCACCTATCCAGATTTCTCCAGTTCTACTCTATAGACATTTTTGGAAAATACTCTCAACCCCACAAATAGATGATAAAGGTAGGCCAGATCTATGTCTATCTCAAAAGTATGCTCTTACTCACTGTGGAAGTTAGCATCTGTCCACTATATTCTTGCAAAGTCTAATAAAAAAAAGACATGCTTTCAAGCTCAGCATCTAGCACTGCTTAGATTGAATATTTTATATTTCAATAATAATAGAACCAAGAAAACGCCAACTCTCTCTTACTCCCTCAAATCTTGCTGTCTATAGGTATCACTAGCTGATAAATTAGTCTTTTAAAACACAGTAAAACAGAGGAAATACAGCAACCAACCACAACAACAATATGACTATTTACTATATTTGTGTCAAGCTTCATAATAGATATTCAACATTCACAATCTCTAATCTTCGTATAAGTCCCTAATTTTAGGTACTATTATTCATTCCCATTATACAGGTAAGTAAATCAGTATATGAAGAGTATTAACAATAGCTGTAGAGTTTTTTTTTTTTTAACCTTTCCTTGCCTTTTTTTTATTGTTGTAGTTAAATGAAGTTTACATTCAAGTTAGTCTCCCATAAAAATTTTACACATACATTGTTATGTGACCCTAGTTGCTCACCCCATTCTGTGACAGCACACTCCTCCTTTCCCCCCCTGATTCCCCATGATCATTCAACCAGCTCCTAACCCTCTCTGCCTTCCCCTCTCACCTCTGGACAGAAGCTGTCCCTTTGGTCTCTTGTACCTACTCAACTAAGGGGCACGCTCTTCAAGAGTATCACTTTACGTCCCACAGTCCAGTCCAATCCCTGTCTGAAGAGTTGACCTCGGAAATTGTTTAGTTCTGGGCTGATAGAGAGTCCAGGAGCCATGCTTTCTGGGGTACCTCCAGTCTTAGTCAATAGCTGTAGGGTTTTAATGATACTAGGTGATAGCATGTATTAGAGCCTAGATTCATCCAAAATCAAATTCCATGATCAAAAATTTTGTAGATTTCTCTCTTCTGTAAATAAAATGCCCAACTAATAGAGTGAGAAAGAACTTATTTAAAGAGAGCCCAATTCCTATTTTCTACCGAATATGCATTTGACTCATCTTGAATAATCATAGGTCATAGTTACAAGATGATTTTTGTGGTTCAGGTTACAAGCTAGTGACATTTGTATATAGTGACTTTTCATACCACTCTAGATGCATTCGTTGAAAAATGGCAGATTTATTTCTTTCAAAGAATTAAAAATAACAGCAGCACACTTCCCTAGTTAATGGAGAAGATTGAGCTTTGCCTCTGAACATCTTTAGGGATTTATAATTGGGAAATTATAAAGATTATGCATATTTGTTGTCAACATGTCAATTAGATATGGCTTTAAAAAAGTAACTTTTCTGAAAATCATTATGACATTCCTGTAGGCTACAATGCCTTCAAGAAAACAAAATTCTACTTTTGTAGCTATATTGACCTTTTCAAGAATACTTTCTTTTTGGAACACTCACGTTAAAGAGAAAAAAATAAAAAATAATCTATCAAGAAGATTAGAGACTGAAGAATTGTGCTAAGCAGTGCAGAACACATCAAATAAATGGTTCTGGTTAACTTACATGAATAAAACCATTACATACAAATACTGAAGTATAAGCTAGTACGTAAACACAGGTTATAATTTCTTAAGGATTTCAACTACATGGCAAAGTAGATAAGGGAGAGGACGTATAATAAGAAATAAATTGAATTTGAGGTTCTTTTCTTCCCACCTCTTAAATGTTGGTTTGCTTTTAGGTATTGCTCTTGACTCTGTTTTCATTTTACACTCACCCTCTCTTGTGTGAGAAATCAAATCAAGTAATGCCAGCACATCTATTGCTGGCTCTGATGGAATAGCAGGAGTGCCAGATTTGCCAACTGTTAGCCGAAGTAGGAATGGGATAATTTATCCAGCTTTGTCAGCAGAAGCGTTGAGCCAGTGAATCACACCATCTATCACCACTACCTAGCACATGGCACATCCACTCAGCCTTGGGGTGTGAGTTGAATTCTACCTTCAAGTGTTGTGAGTCAACTTCTGTAACCCTATTGGTATTGCTTCAAGAAGACTGATTCTACTTTCTTAGCTATCCTATATGGTAAGATTGTGCCTGGAGATAATACGTAATTTTATATTTAAGAACATAATAGTTTTATTTAAATGAAGGGGTCATAAAATCTTCATTCTTGTTTTAATTTTGTATGTGGATTCAAGTTCACAAGTAGAATTTTTCAACAACAACACAGAAACAGTATTATAACTTCGATGATCATTGAGATGTCTGTGACTCAGAAATGTGTATCTCCAAATCAGACCTCTATTCTGATCTACATTTAAGAGAATGCATCTAATTCCTCTTTGTATTCTACCTTGGTGGCAAAGTAGGTGCCTGATAAAACCATCAAAATGACTGACCTCAGCTAATTCCTGACTCCATTAGCTCTTTAACCTGCATTGCCTCATCTGAAATATGATGGGATTATTAGATGGGCTCATTCCTGTGAGTTCTTCCACTTTGATATGCAGTGATTCTAGTTCCAAAAAAAAAAAACCCAGATATTTAACAACTTTTCTATCAAATATTCATAGATATAATGCTTTCTTTCAGAACTATGAGCATTACTCTGAACCTTACCTAATGATAGAATAGCTAAGTCCTAAGCTAATATGAAGTAATCAGCTCTAAACCTTTCAATGGCTCTCAGTTAAATAACAGAAGGCAAGAACTATTGTCAGAGGCTTTCTCTGAGATTCTTCCACTCAGCTAAGAACTTCATGACTCTTTGGGGCTTGACAGTAATGTTTCCTACCACATGAATGCTAAAAATTGCTAACATCACATGCTGAGTTATTAGACCATTGTTGAGAAAACAGCCTCGTATTAGACATGAAAATAGATGCGCTGCAACTTCACCACATTAGAAGTTTTATAAATGGATTTGAAAATGACTTTGTCATATTTAATAGGCTCTGTTCATTTATGAGAAAGAGAAAGTTCAGCTGTCCATAGACCTTGCCACTTTATTACCACTCAGAGGCCAATGATAAGCTTCCTTCTGCCTAATTCATTCATTCTCTCATCACAGAAACAGAGAAGGAGGTTTTTGAAAGAAGACATCACTTTGGGGGTTTCTATAAGGCATATTTTAATCACATTATTTTCTTATTTATTATTCATATCTACTCCTGCAAGCTATTGGGAAGTACCATTCTAATTTTCAAAGCTACCTCAAGGGAATTACAACCTATTAGAGGAAATAACGTACACGAAAACTAATCGAAGGCGGTGTATGTTTAAATGTCCCATGAGAGCAACTGCCGATGAATCCTTTAAGAAAGTGATTATCAAAATGGGGCAAAATATGGAAGGAAGCCTCTAGAAAAAAGTTTCAGAATTGTGAAGGAAAGCAGGCTTTCAAGGTATACCCTCCTTCCTCAAGCTAAATTGCAATTGAGAATCCGTAATAATATTAAACCCATGGGCGTGGAGTCAATTCCGACCCATATCGACGCTGTAGGACAGAATAGAACTGCCCCTTAGGGTTTCCAAGGAGCAGGCCGTGGATTTGAACTGCCAGCAGTCCTATCACTTAACCACTGCGCCACTAGGGCTCCATAATAATATTGTTGTTGTTGTTAGGTGCCATGCATTTGGGTCTGACTCACAGCGACCCTGTGTACAACAGAAGGAAACACTGCCCGGTCCTGCGTCATGCTCACAATCGTTATGCTTAACCCCATTGTTTCAGCCACTGTGTCAATCCAGCTCACTGAGGGTCTTTCTCTTTTTCACTGGCCCTCTACTTTACCAAGCACGATGTCTTTTTTTTTTTTTTTTTTTTTACTATCTATTAGATATGATAGCCAAGGGGATACTGCATGGTTTTAAATTAGGAAAGGTGTGTGGCAAGGTTGTATCCTTTCACCATAATTACCCAATCTGTGTGCTGGGCAAAAACACCAAGAAACGGGTCCCGTTGTGCTGCACCTCCACGTGGCCTGCAGTCCCAGGCCGGTGCCCCGCGCCGCCCGCCATGGATCCTGGCCCAGAAGGTACCGCTGCCCCCGGCCCCGCTGCCTTCCGCCAGGGCTGGGTCCTGGAGACCTGCAGCCTGTGGCCCCGCCAGGCCTTGTCGCTGCAGGTGGAGCAGCTGCGGCACCATCAGCGCTCACGGTACCAGGACATCCTTGTCTTCCACAGTCAGACCTAAGGCAACGTGCTGGTGTTGGAAGGTGTCACCCAGTGCACCAAGAGGGACGAGTTCTCCTACCAGATGATTTCCAGCCTGCCCCTCTGCAGCCACCCCAACCCGCGCAAGGTGCTGATCATCGGGCCGGGGACGGCGGGGTCCTGCAGGAAGCGGTGAAGCATCCCTCAATGGAGGCCGTGGTCCAGTGCGAGATTGATGAGAATGTCATCAAGCGTCTAAGAAGTTCCCGCCAGGCATGGCTGTTGGCTCCTCCAGCTCAGAGTTGACCCTCCGTGTGGCAACGGTGTTGAGTTCATGAAACAGAACCAGGATGCCTTTGATGTAATCACTGACTCCTCGGACCCCATGGGTCCTGCCGACAGCCTCTTCAAGGAATCCTATTACCAGCTCATGAAGACCGCTCTCAAGGAGGATGGCATTCTCTGCTGCCAGGGTGAGTGCCAGTGGCTGCACCTGGACCTTATCAGGAGATGCGGCAGCTCTGCAAGTCACTCTTCCCAGTGGTGACCCACGCCTGCTGCACCAACCCCACCTATCCCCACCTACCCCAGTGGCCAGATCGGCTTTATGCTGTGCAGCAAGAACCCGAGCACCGACTTCTGGGAGCCAGCGCAGTGGCTGACAGAGACACAGGTGGAGCAGAGGCACCTAAAATACTACACCTCAGACGTGCACCGGACAGCCTCTGTGCTGCCCCCGTTTGCCTGCAAGGCCGTGAATGACGTGAGCAGAGCCCGGACCTGCTACTGCCACCGCCACCACCCAGAAACCTCAGACCAGGGATCTCCAGGGTGCTTGGGCACCCCCAGCCCCACACAAGACACTCTGTGGGCTCTCAGCCACAAACTAAGTGTTACTGGCCCCAGAAGGCCGCCCGACCCGCCATGCTGGGACGATTGTCCTTCTTTCCCACCACGTGGTGTCCCGCCTCCAAGGCTATACCAGCTGTGTACAGCGCCTTCTCTGCCTTCTATGGTCCCCGGCTCATCAAACACTTGTATTTATAAGAACAACAACAACAAAAATCCAAGAAGCTGGACTCTATGAAGAAGAACGGGGCATCAGGATTGGAGAAAGATTCATTAACAACCTGCCATATGCAGATGACACAACCTTTCTTGCTGAAAGTGAAGAGACTAGAAGCACTTATTGATGAAGATCAAAGACTACAACCTTCAGTATGGATTATATCTGCACATTAAGAAAACAAAAATCCTCACAAATGGAACAATAAGCAACGTCATGATAAACGGAGAAAATATTGAAGTTGTCAAGGATTTTATTTTACTTGGATCCACCATCAACCCACAGGGAAGGAGCAATCAAGACATCAAACAACATATTGCATTGGGCAAATCTGCTGCAAAAGACCTCTTTAAAGTGTTAAAAAACAAATCACTTTGAGGACTAAGGTGCACCTCACCCAAGCCATGGTATTTTCAATTCCCTTATTGGGTGCGAAAACTGGACAATGAATAAGGAAGACCAAGGAGGAATTGATGCCTTTGAATTATGGTGTTGGTGAAGAATATTGAATATACCATGGACTGCCAGAAGGAACCAATCTGTCTTGAAAGAAGTACAGACAGAATGCTCCTTAGAAGCAAGGATGGTGAGACTTCATCTCATGTGCTTTGGACATGTTATCAGGAAGGACTAGTTCCTAGAGAAGGACATCATGCTTGGTAAAGTGGAGGATCAGTGAAATAGTGGAAGATCCTCAGTGAGATGGACTGACACTGTGGCTGCAACAATGGACTCAAACGTAGCAATGATTGTGAGTATGGCACAGGACTTGGTAGTGTTTTTTCTATTGTACATAGGGTCACTATGATTCAGAACTGACTCTATAGCACCTAACAACAACATTAGATATAAAGCTAACCAGATTAAATATATTATGTCAAATAATTATTACAAAACCCTTGAGTTTTGGAACCACAGTTAGGTTTGAATCCTTCACCTTGCCAGAGTGAGGTCTGAGCTTTCTCTGTAGTCCTGTTTAAAGGTCATGCCTGTGCTAGTCACAGGCCACACATAAGAGTAACAAGGCCAGAGTCACAGGAGCCTGAGTTCAAAACTCACTCATGCACTGAGGAAAAGAACCATGTGGTGGTTTAGGGCAATGGCTCTTGTGCTTAGACATGCATGGGAATCACCTGGTGAGCTGCTGATTGCCATTTTCTTTACCCCACCCCCAGGGATGCTGATTTTTCAATAGGCTGGATTGTAACCTTCGAGTTAGCATTTCCATCAAGCTCACAGTTGATTCAGTGCTGATGGTCTGAGGATCATACTTTGAATAATCCTGGTTTAGAGTAGGCTCTGAGGCTAGTTTATCAGGGCTTGAATCCCAAATCTAGAATGAACTTGTGTTGCCCTGGGCCTTAGGGTTTTTTTTTTTTTTTAAATGAGACTAATGATGGTAATTATCATCACTTTGGAAATGCTGGTCGCATAGTGGTTATGAGCTATGGCTGCTAACCAGAAGGTCAGCCTTTTAAATCCACCAGGTGCTCTTGGAAACCCTGTGGGGCAGTTCTACTCTGTCCTATAGGGTCACTATCAGTCAGAACAACTCTACGGCAGTGGGTGAATCATTACTATAAGTTGTTATAAAGAGTCAAATGCTTTTATAAAACTTCCTATTATACACACTGTGAGTATTAAGTATTACCATCACCGCTACCACCATCACCACCTCTGTTACCACCATCACCATCACCACCATCACCATTACTATCATTACCACTAACACCACCATCACCAGCACCACAGGGCATTTACAGTAGAGGCCCAGCCATGAGAGAACATCCTGGGCTGAGGCTGACAGATGAACAAGAAACTGAGAAAAAGAAGTATACAAACCTGTTATTAACACAAACTACCTCTAAGTCACCTTAGTGTCTTCTCAGAACTGAATACTGACAACACAAATGGAAAATGGAAAAGGAGACTTAATGGATCCTGGATATTGGTGATTGTCTTAGTTATCTAGTGCAGCTATAACAGAAATACCACAAGTGGATGGCTTTAACAAGCAGAAATTTATTTTCTCACAGTTTAGAAGGCTCGAAGTCCAAATTCAAGATGCTGGTTCTAGAGAAAGGCTTTCTGTTTCTATTGGCTCTGGAGGAAGTTCCTTGTGTCTTTGAGCTTCTGCTTTTGGGCGATGCATCTCTCTTCCCCTACCTCTGCTTCTTTCACTTGCTAGTATAATGTCTTTTATATCTCAAAAGAAATTGACTGAAGATACACTCTAATCCTGCCTCATCAACATAACAAACATAACCTAATTCTCATTAGTATAACCTAATACTGTCTCATTAACATAACAAATACAACCCATTCACAAATGAGGTTATAACCACAGGCAGAGGTTAGGATTTACAGCACTTAATTTGGGGGGACACAATTCAGTCCACAACAATCTACTCTTTGGTCCCCCAAAATTTATGTCCTTGCCACATGTAAAATACAATCACACGTCATTCCAAAAGTCTTAAATCAACTCCAAGTCCAAAATCTCATCTTCTGAATCATCTTAATAAAATTTGAGTGAGACTTTAGGTGTATTCCATCCTGGAGCAAATTCTTCTTCATCTGTGAACCTGTGAAATCTAGAATATGAATTATCTTTTTCCAAAGTATAACGGTGGAACAGGCACAAGGCATACATTTCCATTACAATTGGGAGAGATGGGAGGAAAAAAGGGATAACACACACCAAGCAAGTCCAAAATCTAGCAGAACTATTTACATTAGCTCTGGAGCTTATAAATAATCCTCTGTTCTTTGGGACCATCTGGGCAATGGCCCTGATCTCCAGACTCTGGGTGCTGGCCACACCCTCTGGATTCTGGTTAGAGGCACCTCAGCCAGGAACTTCAGGTCCACACTCCAGACAAACTGGGATGGCAACTCTGCTCTCCTAGCTTTGGGCAGCCCCATAATCATAGTCCGTCTGAGTGGCAACCCCAACCCCTTGGCTCTGGAAGGCCCTGTTCTTCTGCCCCTTGGCCATGGCAGCCCTGCCCCCTCAACTTCAGGTGGTGGCCCCATCCTCCTGGCATGCCTTAGCGACAGCTCCACACTTCAGAATTGAGTTGGCAGGGATTCAACTCTTTGCAACCTAGAAGGCTGCAGCTCCACATTTTGAGATCCAGGAGATCATACTCCCTCTCTTTGAAACTGAGAAGGCCCTGCTTCCCATGCTTCTTTCAACAGTTCTATGGATCTCCAAGCTGCCTCTTTTCTTTTCTTGGAAGACAACAGATGTAGCTCTTTTGGTCTGTTTCCTGTCTGTAGAAATCCAAGAGGCAGACAGCATTCTTTCCTTTCATTCTTTCTCTGTCCCGTTCAGTCTAAGCTGATGGGTTTTCTGCTGTGGTCCTTGGATAGATCCATTGTCACAGACTTAATCTCTTTGATAAAAGATTGTGTAGCCATGTCTTTGGTGAACATTCTAGGACATATGTTCTTACTTTGTACAACAGAATTTTCCAAACCTTTAAGTTCTGTTTTCATTTTGCATAGTTCTTTTTAAGTCCATCTCTTTCCTCTCACATTTTACTATAAGCGACAAAGAGAAACCATGTGGCCCCTTTAAGATCTTACTTAGAAACCTCATCAGCCATATATCCAAGTTCATCACTTATAAGTTATACCTTCCACCAAACATTTGAATATAATTCAGACAAGGTTTTTACCACTGCATAAAAAGCATCTCCCTTCTTCCATTGTCCAATCACATGTTCATTATTTAATTTTAAAACCTCACCAGAAGAACATTTATCGTTCACTTTTCTAGCAACATTCTGTTGCTGGCACCATATGTATTCTCTAAGACGATAGAGACTTACTCTATAGCTTGTCTCACTTCCTTCTGAGCCCTCACCAGAATTGCCTTTGATGTCCATAATTTTACCGACAGTCTCTTCAAGGCAATCTAGGATTTTACTATTAGGCACTGAGACAGAAAAGCATACAAAACCTGTTGTAACACAAACCATCTCTAAATCTCTTTAGTATTTGCTCAGAAGTGAATGCTGAGAACATTAATACAAAATGGAAAAAGAATCTTAACTGATTCTAGATATTGGTGATTCAACCCAAAAAAACTTGTAGACCATTCCCCTTGAAAAAGGCAACAAGACAAGGGTAGCTGTTCTCACCACTTCTAGTCAATATTGTATTAGAAGTCCTAGCCAAAGCAATAAGACAAGAAAAATAAATAAAATATATCCAGACTGGAAAAAGAAGAATTAAAATGATGTCTATTTGTGGATGATATGATCCTTATATATAGAAAATCCCAGAGTCTATAAGAAAACTTCTAGCGCTAACAGAGAAATTTAACAAAGTTGCAGGGTCCACGGTCAACAAACATAAATCAGTAGGGTGTCTATACACCAGCAACGAGAAATCTGAAAGAGAAATTAGGGAAATTATTCCATTTACAATAGCATCTAAGAGAATAAAATACCTAGGAATAAACCTAACCAGGGACATGAAGGACTTACACAATGAAAATTATAATACACTGTTGAAAGAAATTAAAGAAAACTTAAATAAATTGAAATATATTCTGTGTTCTTGGGTTGTAAGACTTAAAATATTGTTAAGATGTAAATACTACCCAAAGGTCGATATATTCAACATAATCCCAGTAAAAATTTCCACAGCCTTCTTTACAGAAATGTAAAAACGAATCCTCAACTTTATGTTGAATGACAAGAGGCTCAGAATAGCTAAAGCAATGTTGAAATATAAAGACAAAGTAGGGGGACCCAGACTTCCTAATTTTAAAACATGTTATACAGCTACAGTAATCAAAACAGCCTCTTACTGGCATAACAATAGACACATAGACCAATGGAACAAAATAGAGAGTCCAGAAATAAACTCCACACATCTATGATCAACTGATTTTTGACAAAGGTGCTAAGCCCATTTGATGGGGAAAGAATAGTCTCTTCAATAAATAGTGTTGGGAAAACTGTATTTCCACATGCAGAAAAATGAAACAGAATCCATGCCTAACACCATAGACAAAAACAAATTCAAAATGGATTAGAGACCTAAATTTGAAAATTAAAACCATAAAATTTTTAGAAGAAAGTGTAAGGGCAATGCTGTTGAGCCTAGATTTTAACAATGGATTATGCAATATACTAACAAAAGTACTAACAGCAAAAGACAAAATAAATAAATGAGAGCTCATAAAAATTAAAAACTTTTATTCATCAGAAGACTTTACCATATCTTTGGAGACTACATCTAATAAGAATCTAATAACCAATATATATATAAAACCTCAACAACTTAACAACAAAAAGACAGAGCAATCATAAAAAGGGCCAAAGACTTGAATAGACATTTCACAAAAGAGGACTTTCAAATGGCCACCAAACGCATGAAAAGAAAAAAAAGGTCAACTTCATTAGCCATCAGAGAGATGCAAATCAAAACCACAATGAAATACCATTTCACCCCCAGTAGGATGGCTAAGATAAAATAAAATAACAAATGTTAGCAAGGGTACAGGGAATTGAAGCATTTCTGCACTGCTGATGGGAATGCTAAATGATCCAATCATTGTGGAAAACAGGTTCCTCAAAAACTAAAAACATGATTACCATATCACCTAGCAATTCCACTGCTAGGTATATCCCAAAATATTTGAAAGCAGAGAATTCCATGCCAATGTTCATTGCAACACTATTCACAATAGCCAAAAGGTGGAAACAACCTAAATGACCATCAACACATGAACGGATAAACAAAATATGGTACATACATGTAATGAAATACTAAGGAAGTGTTGATACATGCTACAATATGGATGGAGCTTGAAGACATTATGCTGAGTGAAACAAGTCAATCACAAAAGGACAAATATTGTATGACCTCACTTATATAAAAAGACATGGAAAGGCAAAGTTATACAGACCAAAGCTTATTAGTTGTTACCAGATGCAGCAGGGAGAGGAAATCGATTAAGGGTAGTGTTGTACAGCCAATTGTTGTAATTGCTGTCAGTAAGTTATACACCTGTAAAATGTTAAACTGGCAAAAGTTGTGTGATAAATATATTTACAAAAATGACAAAAGAGTAGCTGCTGAGGCTGCTTATGTGCAACCAAAAACCTCATAGGATTTAGTTGTTGGGATTGGAGTTTTGGGGTCATGGTTTCATGGGACATCCCAGTTAATTGGCCTAATAACTTATTTAGTATTTAGTGCTTCTGTTCTACTTCCTAGTCCCTTGCATAGTGCCTGGGGTGTTCAAAGATTGCAAGCGGCCATCCAGGACATGCCAATTGATCTCTCTTTGCCCAGAGCAACAGAGGAAGAAGGAGAGTCAGGAATAAGAGAAGGATATGGAATGTGTGGTTAATTGCCTCCATGGACAACTGCCCCCTTTGCCATGAGACCAGAAGAACTGGATGGTGCCTGACTTCCATTACTGAACATTCTGATCAAAGACTTTATATAGAAGAATTCTGATAAAAAGTGGGAAAATGCAGCAAGCTTTCAAATTCTCATTGACTCCAGACTTTCTGGAGCCATGGGGCTGGATGAACCTCTGAAACTATTGCCGTGAGATAATATTTAAACATTAAACCAAAAATACTCCCCGAAGTGTTCTTAAAACCAAACAATATTTTAGCTTAACTAGTAAAAAGTGTCTGCCTTAAACATTATGATATTTTAAAAACTATCTCTATATGGGACCAAAGTGACTACAGCAATTCGAAAGGTTGGAATGGAACCTTAGGAGGCAGTGAGTTTATGTTAATGAGGGAGGAACAACTCAGAAAAAGAGGCTAAGAATGGATGTACAAGTCAAAAATGTAATCAATGTCTCTGAATTGTGCCTGTAGAAATGGTTGAATTGGCGCATGTTTTGTTGTGTATATTCTCAACAACAGCAACAACAAAATAAAATTTAAAAATTTTTAAAAAAGAAAACAAACACTAATCACTAGAAAAGGACATCATGTATGATAAAGTAGAAGGTCAGCAAAAATAAGGGGAATCCTCCATGAGATGATTTTACCCAACAGTCTCAACAATGGGCTCAAACATACCAATGATCATGAAGGTAGCACAGGACCAGGCAAGGTTTCATCCTGTTATACATAAGGTCACCATGAGCCCAAGCATACTCAATGGTAACTTAACAACAACCAGCAGAAATTATAGTTATATATGATGTTAACATTTGGAGAAGCTGGGTGAAGGATATATGGGAACTCTGTGGGCTATTTTTATATTATTTTTAAGTCAAATATTATTTCTATGTAAAAAGTTTTTAAAAAAGAAAACCCATAGAACTATACAAAACAAAGATGGAACCCTAATGTTTGACTTTAGATAATAATAATGTATCAACACTGGCTTATCAACAGTAACAAATCTACCAAAGGGAGGCAAGATATTAATGGGAGAAACAATGTACAGGGGAGAAGGAGGAACTCTCTGTACTTTCCTCCCCATTTTTTTTTTTTTTTTTTGTAAACCTACAACTGCTCCAAAAAATAAAGTCTGTTAAAAAACAAAAGCAAAAATCGACCTCTAGACCAGGTGTGCTCTGGTGGCACACCTTTTTCTTTTATCTCCAAGTTCATCACAGTTCCCCTACAGGATGTGACATTGAATTGAGTCTCGCTTGTTGACTGAAGAAGCCAACAAGCTCGGACTTTGGAAAGTCACTTTACACTCTGATGACATCTCCATTAAATGGGAAAAAAGCTTTAAAGAAATCTCTGTGAGGCATTGCTAGCTCCATCTTACAGATGAAACTCCAAAGACACAGAAAAGTTAAGTAACTTGTCCTTCGAAAAGCAAGTAAGGAGTGGAGTCCAAACTGAATTCCTGTTCTCTCTCCCCACAGATCTCACTCTATTCATCTGATAAACTCACCAAGTGCAGTCTGTGAACCTTCAAGAAATTATATATTAATTTTCCTAGTAATAATGGTGCTTGTGATAGCAGACAATGCAGTTTATAGAATGTGCATCAGTGTCTTTTTTAAAGAACTCCAGAAACTATCTCCTTTAAATTCCCACTGCCTAACTGAACTATTATCAACGAGGGGTCCTGCTACAGAAACTGCCGAAAACGGTCCATAAAGATTGAAAATTAAGTTCAGTTGTTAGAAATTGTTGAAAGAGTTGAGTATGTTGAAAGAATGGTATTTAATCCATATGTTCTTTGGACCTGTTAAGAAAATTGAAGTGTGTTTCTTTTGTGGAAGTTCTAGGCATGTCTGAAAAATAGAGGAATAAATTAAATAAATACAGATACTCTCCCACAGGTTCTTCTCAGTCTAGATTTCTCTAGGATTTAAAGACTCTAGGATCTAAAGACTGGCATTTATTTTTTTCTTTTCATACCATAGATGTAGATGCAGTTATAGATATTCCTGCTTAAATAAATTTATTATTCTCCTCACATCTGGAAACCCTGCTGGTGTAGTGGTTAAGTGCTCTGGCTGCTAACCAAAGGGTTGGCAGTTGGAATCCACCAAGTGCTCCTTGGAAACTCTACGGGGCAGTCCTACTCTGTCCTATACGGTCACTATGAGTTGGAATCGACTCAACGGCAATAGGTTTATGGGTCCTCACATCTAGTGAACTTCAGATTTAGTGTTTTTTAGATAAAGTAGGTTCCAGAGGCGTAGTGAGCTGGGGGAAGAGAAGAGCACTTGCCCCCTGTCACAGGTCCAAGGGGGCACCAGAAAGGTGAGGGATGACATTCTGTAGCTCCGCAAATATGAAAGGTGCCTGCTGAGGCAGCCAGACAAGAGAGGGGAAGACATTTCTGCTGATGCCTCACCGCTATCAATGTCTATTCATCTTGCAACTGGGGGTGGGGGGCACAACTTAGAGATTGCCCCTGGGTGTTTGAATGGGGGGGGTGCAATTTAGAGGTTGCCCCTCTGTGCTCGTTACACTCACTATAGCCCTGGTAAGTTCATCTCTTTTTTTTTTGTCAATTATTCACCATGCTCTATATAAAAATACAGAGTTTTTCTCCTTCCATATTGTAAACCCAACATATTATCCATGAAGTAATATTGGATATTTAGAATAGAGTATTATTATTAGGTGCCATCCAGTAAGTGCCAACACAAGTCACCCAATGGACAACAAAACGCTGCCCAGTCCTGCGTGATCCTCACAATCGTTGCTATGTTTGAGTCCATTGTTGTAGCCACTGCGGCAATCCATCTCATTGAGGGTCTTCCTCTTTTTTGCTGACCTTCTACTTTACTAAGCATGATGTCCTTCTCCAGGGATGCCATTCCTGCTTGTAAGGAGCATCCTGGTTGTACTTCTTGCAAGACAGATTTGTTTGTTCTTCTGGAATTCCATGGAACATTCAATATTCTTTGCCAACACAATAATTTGAATGCTTCAGTTCTTTTTTTGCCTTCCTTATCCGTTGTCCAGCTGTCACATGCATATGAGGTGATTGAAAACACCATGGCATGTATCTGGCACACCTTAGTCCTTAAAGTGATATCTGCTTTTTAACAGTTTAAAGAGATTTTTTGCAGCAGATTTGCCAATGTAATATGTTGTTTGATTTCTTGACTGCTGCTTTCATGGGAGTTAATTGTGGATCCACGTTAAGTGAAATCCTTGACAACTTCAATATTTTCTGCGTTTATATGATGTTGCTTATTGGTCCAGTTGTGAGGATTTCTGTTTCCTTTATACTGAGGCATAAACCATACCGAAGGCTGTAGTCTTTGATCTTCATCAGTAAGTGTTTCAAGTACTCTTAGCTTTCAGCAAGCAGGGCTGTGTCATCTGCATATCACAAGTAGTTAATGAGTCTTCCTTCAATCCTGATACCGTGTTCTTCTTCATATAGTCCCACCTACTTGAATTATTTGCTCATCTTACAGTTTGAATACACATGGTAAAAGAATGAAACTCTGATGCACACTTTTCTTGATTTTAAACAACGCAGTATCCCGTTTTTCTGTTCAAACAACAGCCTCTAGGACTATGTACAGGTTCCACATGAGCACAATTAACTGTTCTGGAATTCTCATTCTTTGCAATGTTATCCATAATTTATTATGATCTACACATAATTTATTATGATCCACTTAGCCTTTGCAAAGTCAATAAAACACAAGCAAACATCTTTTTGGTATTTTCTGCTTTCAGCCAAGATCTGACATCAGCAATGATATCCCTCATTCCACATCTTCTTTTGAGTTTGGCTTGAATTTCTGGCAGTTACCTGTTAACAGTATTCAAGTTGTCATTCCCAGCGTAGTAAACCATATGATTGCCCAATTCAAAATGGCCAATACCAGTCCATTTCAGCTCACTAATGCCTAGGATATCCATGTTTATGCTTTCCATTTCATTTTTGATGATTTCCAATTTTCCTAGATTAGTACTTCATACATTCCACATTCCAATTATTAATGGATGTTTGCAGCTGTTTCTTTTCATTTTGAGTATTGCCACATCACTGAACAAATATCCTGAAAGCTTGACTCCCTTCACGTCATTAAAGTCGACTCTGCTTTGAGGAGGCGGCTCTTCCCCAGTCGTATTTGGAGTGAGTAGAATAGGACAGTAGTGTGTGCTTTTTTTAAAATGGAGGTGGGTGGATGTGGAAAGTGACTGAATAGTTAAACAGAACAAGAGTTTGAGAATCACTCATCGGCAGATCTGTCTGTCTAGACCAGGTCAAGTCTCCTTGTTATAAACTGATATCACACTGTATTTTATCTCCACTGCATTACATTTAGAAAAAGAAAAAAGAAAAAGCCTGTGCTTGGGCAGTGGTCATTCAGTGGTAGGATTCTCACCTTCTATGCAGAAGACCCAGGTTTGATTTCCTACCAATGTGCTTCATATGCAACCACCAGCCATCTGTCAGTGGTGGATTGTGCGTTACTATGATGCTAAACAGGTTCCACCAGAGCTTCCAGACTAAGACAGACTAGGAAAAAAGGCCCGGTGTTCTACTTCTGAAAATAAGTCAATGAAAATCCTATTAATCTCAATGGTCTAAACCACATCTGATAATGTAGACGGTGCAGGACCCGGTAGCATTTCCTTCCACTGTCCATGGGGTTGCCACGAGTTGGGGGCAAATTTGACAGCAACTAACAATAACAACAATATATATTCGATTGTGAGACAATTGCTCTAACGTCAATTTCTTCTCTAGACTTCAGTATCCTTGAGGACGAAGAGATTTCTTGATCATCAGAAGCCTGGCCCCAAGCCAGACTGAACTGAAAACCAAACAAATTGCTGCTAGTCATTTCCAACTCATGGTGACCAAGTGTCTCCAGGGTAGAACTGTGCCCCATGGAGTTTTCAACGGATGCTTTTTTGGAAGTAGATTGCCAGACCTTTCTTTCAAGGCACCTCTTTCGGTTAGCAGCCAAGTGCATTAACCGTTTGCACCATACAGGGACTCCGACTAAACTGAGAGTCCCCATTATTAGCTCCCCCTTCCTTCTATTGTAATGTTACCTGACTCTTAGAGCTATGAAATAAAAAAAAGCATATCCAGACTTAGATGAGGAGAGACGTTATTCACAAAGAGTTATTGCAAGGGGAAAGGAACTATTACAATAGAAGGAGGCGTCTACTGCAATAGGAAGAATGCTCTGACCTTGAGAACATCAAGTGTCTCAAGAGTTAGGCAAAAAGGGTTTTTCTTTTATAGATTCAAAATGGCCAATACCAGTCCATTTCAGTTCTCTAATGCCTAAGATATCTATCTTTATGTATTCTGTTTCATGTTTAATGAATTTAATTTTCTTAGATTCATACTTTGTATATTCCACATTCCAATTATTAATGGGAGTCTGCAGCTGTTTCTTCTCATTTCAAATGAAGGTCCCAAAAGCTTTATTCCATCTACTTCATCATTAAGGTCGACTCTGCTTTGAGGCGGCAGCTCTTCCTTAGTTGTATTTTAATTGCTTTCCAGTCTGAGGAGCTCATCTTTTGGCACTATATCAGAAAATGTTCCTCTGCTGTTCATAAGGTTTTCACTTGCCAAATGTTTTTTCAGAAGCAGTCTGCCAGGTCCTTCTTTCTAGTCTGTCTTAGTCTGGAAGCTCTGCTAAAACCTGTCCACCACCAGTGACCCTGCTGGTATTTGAAAAAACAGTGGCATAGCTTCCAGCATCACAGCAACACACAAGCCACCACAGTACGACAAACTGACAGACAAGCGGTGGTGATAAACAAGTATTCCTCCTGTTTCAAATATGAATCCTAACAGTTATGCCAGTGTGTTAACATCAACAAAAACCCAAGAGTGACATTCGAAACACTTAACGATCAGTATCATAAAATAATTAACCTATAAATCAACATACAGTTTCAAAACCTATTTGAAAATTCTTCCACATATTTGATAACAAATCAAATAATATAAATTATAAGAATATTTACCAAGTTATGTAGGTTCTAGTGCCATTTGTTTACTAAATTGTTTAAATACATTTTACACCATCTATCGATTTTTATAATCTTTTCTTTGATGTGGTTTTCACTTGCTAATAAAGCCTTTGGCTAAACCATGATTTGACACAGAAAACCACAGCAGGTCCTCCTAATAAAACTTTATTATGTTGTTGTTGTTGTTAGGTACCTTTGAGTCACTCCAACTCATGAAGACCCTGTGCACAGCAGAATGAAACACTGCCCAGTCCTGCGCCATCCTCACAATCATTGCTATGCTTTAGCCCATTGTTGTAGCCACTGTGTCAATCCATCTTATTGAGAGTTTTCCTCTTTCTCGCTGGCCCTCTACTTTACCAAGCTTGATGTCCTTCTCCAAGGATTGGTCTCTCCTGATAACATGTCCAAAGTATGTGACACGAAGTCTCGCCATCCTTCTTTCTAAGGAGCAATCTGGCTGTACTTCTTCCAAGACAGATTTGTTCACTCTTCTGGCAGTCCATGGTATATTCAATATTCTTCACCAACACTATAATTCGAAGGTGTCAATTCTTCTTTAGTCTTCCTTATTCATTGTCCAGCTTTCACATGCATATGAAGTGATTGAAAACACCATGGCTTGGACAGGCGCACCTTAGTCTTTAAAGTGGTATCTTTGCTTTGTAACACCTTAAAGAGGACTTTTGCAGCAGATTTGCCCAGTGCAATGCATGGTTTGATTTTTTGACTGCTGCTTTTATGGGCGTTGATTGTGGATCCAACTAAAATGAATTCCTTGAAAACTTTAATCTTTTCTCCGTTTGTCATGATGTTACTTATAAGTCCAGTAGTGAGGACTTTTTGTTTTCTTTACGTTGAGGTGTAATCCATACTTAACACTATAGTCTTTGATCTTCATTTGATCTTCATTAGGAAGTGCTTCAAATCCTCTTCACTTTCAGCAAGCAAGGTTGTGTCATCTGCATATCAAAAGCTGTTAATGAGTGAGTCTTCCTTCATCCCTGATGCTGAGTTCTTCATATAGTCCATCTTCTTGTATTATTTGCTCAGCAAACAGATGGAATAAGTATGGTGAAAAGATATAATCTTGATGCACACTTTTCCTAACACTAAACCATGCAGTATCCCCTTATTCTGTTCTAAGGACTGCCTCTTGGTCTATGTACATGTTCCACATGAGTACAATTAAACATTCTGGAATTCACATTCTTTGCGATGTTATCCATAATTTGTTATGATCCACATAGTCGAATGCCTTTGCACTACATTGATAATTATTAGAAGATGGGATCCTACTGCTTCTGGGAATGGGGAGATCAAGTCGTTGCTGCCCATATTCTCAGGTGACAGCTCTCCCTATGTCTGTCTAAACCTCCACTCCTCTCCCTGCTTCTGTGCTCAACACAACCATAATTCAGAATCTTACTATATGGAGCAGCCACCCACGTCTTGTTCTTGAACTTAGAGGAAAAGCATTTATTCTTTTGGCATTAAGTACTGTGTTAAATGTAGATTTTTGTGGATGCTCCTTATCAAGTTTTTTCAGGATAAGGAAGTTGCCCTCTATTCCTAGTTTGCTGAAACTATTTATTAACCTATTGATATGGAGGATTATATTGAACTGTTTTCAAATACCTTAGCACCAGCCTTGCATAATTCAAGTGCATCTCATTTGTTCATGGTGTGTAATTATATTCATACATTGTTGGATTTGGTTATCGAAAACCTTACTGAGGATTTTTTTTTTTTTTTTTTTGTCTGAATTCATGAGAGACTTTGATCAGAAATTTACTTTTGTGTGTATGTGTTCTCTTTGTCTGGTTTTGGTAACAGAATAATACTGTCTTCATACAATGAATTGGGATATATTCACTCTATTTTCTGGAAGAGATTGTGTAAAGTTGGTATTGACTCTTCTTGAAATATTTGGTGGAATTCTCTAATGAAGTCATCTGAGCTTTATTTTTTTTTTTTTTTTTTAAGGAATTCTCAAATTACAAGTGTAATTTATTTGATGATTATAAGGTAATTCTGGTCATCTATTCCATTCTGATTTAGTTTTGATAATTTTTATTTTTGAAGAATTGATCCATTTCTTATAAGTTGTCAAATTTATGAGTATAAGGTTATATGTAATATTCTCTTATTATCCTTTTCATGACTACCTGTTATGATATCCTTTATTTCATTCCTGATATTGGTGATTTGTTTTATAGCCCAGCTTATGGTCCATCTTGGTGAGTATTCAAGGACACTTGAAAATATTGTGTACTCTGCTATTATTGGGTGGAGTGTGCTGTACACATCTGTTAGATCTGTTTGTTGATTGTGTTGTTCAGATCTTCTATATCCTTGGGAATTTTTTTTTTTTTAATCTGGTAGTTCCAGCGTTGCTGACAAGATTGTATTGAAGTTTTCAATTTTAACTTTTGATTTTTCGATTTCTTCGACCAGCTCAGTTTTTCATGCATTTTGGGATTTTATTCCTTGGCATGTACACATTTAAAATTGTCATGTCTTCCTGGTGCGTTGGTTCTTTATCATTATTCAATGATCCTCTTTGGCTTTAATAATTTTTTTTTTTTTGCTCTGAAACCTACTTTATCAGATGTTAATATAGTGTGACAGTTAAGGTTGCATGGCAGCTTGGCTGGGCCATGATTCTCAGTTGTTTAGCAGTTATGATGTAGTTTGGCAGTTATGTAATGAGATAATCATCTCCATGATGAGATCTGCTATGAACAGTCAATCAGTTTAAAGGAGTTTCCTTGGAAGTGTTTCCTGCTTCCAATATATATGGACTTTCTGGCAAAGCTCGCTGGCTTTTGCTCTGCTCTGGATCTTGAATTTGGCTCTTTATCATTTGATGCCTGAGTCTTGGTATTTGAGCCAGCAGCCTACCATTCTACCTGCCAATCTTGGTTTCATCAGTCGCTGCAGCTGTGTGAGTCAGAAGAAGCCTCCAACCTGTCCCATGAATTTGGGACTTGCCAGCCCCTACGACTGCATGAACCATTTCCTTGAGATAAATCTCTCTCTCTCTCTCCCTGGTGGTGTAGTGGTTAAGAGCTATGGCTGCTAACCAAAAGGTCAGCAATTTGAATCCATCAAGTGCTCTTTGGAAACCCTATGGGACAGTTCTATTCTGTCCTATAGGGTTGCTATGAGTTGGAGTCGACTCAATGGCCTTTTTTTTTTTTAATATATATATATATAGATAGACAGATAGATAGATAGATAGGTATGCTTCACTGGTTTTGCTTCTGTGTAGAACTCAGCCTAAGACAACTGGTACCAGGAGTGGTTTCTGAGAAACAATATTATAAGGATGAGTTTTCTAAACTGGCTCTCAAGTCTGGTTAGTCTTAAAGATGTTGATGATTCTGTTTCCAGTAGTAAAGAGGGAAGTCTATTCAATAGTGTGAGGTGGCAAAAGAAATATGCAACATATCACCACCACTAGATCAAGTATTGGTGAGGGGCAAGGCTCTGGGTGACTGCATGTTTGATACTTTTCTACAATTTTGTCAGAATGAGAAATACTAGGAAGCTGGTTGGTTGGTCCTACTTTCACTAGAAAATGTGGTGAAAGAAAGAGATGAGCTCAGGGCTTCAGAGTCACAGCACAAGCACTGCATAAATGACCTCAACGTTGCCACTCATGCCCTGAAAGTCTTATTTATTGTACTAACAGAGGTGATATTGCCAAAAACAAACCTGGAGTCTTACTGAAAGAGTGGCTAAATTATGACGCCAATAGAATTCCCAACATTGAATGTTGTAAGAAGTTACAGCGAGGGCATTGATTGTGAATAAATGGGATCCTGAAACTGGGGATGAGGGCATATGAGCAGATAGAAAGCTGGTGGTATTGAGCCCCTAAATTCTATACAATCGCTCCTGATAACAAAACCAATAGCCCCTCCACACCCCTCTGATGAGATTAACCCAGCTATGTCTGAAGATCCTTTATCTGAGATGTCGCCTGGGGAGGCATCAGAGTCATTGCCTGGGGCATCGCCTGAGGCAGATGCTTTACAAGATAATGTTGAATGTTCTCAAAATACACCCCCACCACCTATGTTTGCTTATAAACCTATAATTAGATTTAAGTCCCAGTGAGCCCCAAAAGGTGAAGTACAAAGTGTGACCCAGGAAGAAGTATGCTAGACTCCAAAATAACTGCTTGACTTTTCTAATATGTATGTACAGAAATCTAGGGAATATGTGGGAGAACAGCTATTAAGGGTGTGGGATAATGGTGCAAGAAACATAAAGTCGTCTCATTCTGAGTTTATTGATATGGGTCTACTAAGCACAGATTCTTCACTCAGTGTTTCAGCTTGAGAAGTTAGGAAAGGATCTAATAGTTTATTTGGTTGGGTTGCTGAGTCATGGATTATGCAGTAGCCTACACTAAATCAAGTTGAAGTACCAGACCTACCTTGGTATACTATAGAAGAAGGTATCTGAAGGCTTAGGGAAATTGGCATGCTAGAGTGGATTCATGAGGTTAGACTCACAGATCCACACATGGAGTGCCCAGAGGACACACCTTTTATTACAACAGTGAGGAAAAAAGTTATGAAGAGAGCCCCAGCATCCTTGAACACTGCTGTGATTACCATTTTATGTGAGTCAGATTTGACAGTGGGAACAGCTGTAACTGAATTAAGACACCTAACTACAATGGGGCTGATTGGACCTCTTGGTAGTAGGGACCAAGTGGTGGCACTCAGCTGACAAAGACAAGGTGGGCATGTTTACCGTAATGGACAGTGGAGTCAAAGCAGTAATCAGAATACTCTAATTCGTATGGACTTATGGCGTTGGTTGGTTAGTCATGGTGTCCCTAGCAGTGAAATAGATGGGAAATCTACTAAATATTTACTTGATCCGTACAAGCAGAAGAAGTCTAGATCAAGCCAAAGGCAGTCTAACTCGAACCTCCAGAATGGAGGGTCACAGTCCCGCAATCAATTCCCAGACTTAAGCCCATTTAGAGAACCACAATCCCTTGAATGAAGGGAAGGTCAGGTCCCCTTGAGGAAGGACCCCACTACACTGCCAAAAATTTATACTATTAATCTATCTCCTAGCCTCCCCCTAAGGGATCTATGGCCTTTTTAATGGGGAAAAGGAAATAATCAGATTTTGGGGGGATTACTGGATACTTGCTCTAAACTGACACTAATTCCAGAAGACCCAAAACATCACTGTGACCCACCAGTCAGATTGGGGATATATAGAGGTTAGGTTACTAATGGAGCCTTAGCTCAGGTTCTATTCACTGTGGGTCCAGTGTGTCCACAAGCCCATCCTGTAGTGATTTCCTCAGTTCCAGAATGCATAATTGGAATACATATACTCAGCAGCTGGCAGAACCTCCACATTGGATCCCTGATGAGTGGAGTAAGGAGTATTACGGTAGGAAAAGCAAAGTGGAAGCCATTAGAACTGCCTCTACCTAGGAAAATAGTAAACCAAAAGCAATATATCACATTCCTGGTGGGATTGCAGGGATTACTGCCACCATCAAAGACTTGAAGTTACCAGGATAGTGATTCCAACCATATCCCCATTCAACTTGTCCATTTGGCCTGTGTGAAAAACAGATGGGTCTTGGAGAATGACAGTGGATTATCAAAATCATAAGCAGGTGGTGACTCCAATTGCAGCTGCTGTACCAGACGTGGTTTCATTGTTTGAGAAAATTAATATATCTCCTGTGCAGCTGTTGACCTGACTAATGCCTTTTTCTCCATGCCTGTTGCAAAAGACTACCAGAAGCAGTTTGCCTTTAGCTGGCAAAGCTAACAATATACCTTTATTGTCCTAAATTAGGGGTATATCAATTCTCCAGCGTATGTCATAATTTAGTCCGCAGGGACCTTGATCCCCTTTCCCTTCCATAAGATGTCACACTGGTCCATTACATTGATGACATTATGTTGATTGGACCTAGTAAGGAAGAAATGTAAATGACTTTGGACTTATGGTAAAACATTTGCATGCTGGAGGGTGGGAAATTAATCTGACAAAAAGTTCAGGTGCCTTCCACCTCAGTGAAATTTCTAGAGGTCCAGTGGAATGTGGCATGCCAAAGTATTTATTCTAAAGTGAAGGATAAGTGATTGCATCTGACCCCTCTCATAAATAAAAAGGAGGCACATCACCTGGTGGGCCTCTTTGGATTTTGGGGGCAACGTATCTCACATTTGGATGTGCTACTCAGGCCTATTTATCAACAGACTCGAAAAGCTGCTAGTTTTGGGTGGGGCCCAGAAGAAGAGAAGGCTCTGCAACAGATTCAGGCTGCTGTGAAAGCTCCTCTGTCAATTGAGCCATATGATCTGGCTGATCCAATGGTGCTTGAAGTGTCAGTGGCAGATAGTGATGTTGTGTGAAGTCTTTGGCAGGCACTTATTAGTGAATAACAGCTCAGACCCTTAGAATTTTGGAGCAAAACCCTGCCATCCTCTGCAGATTACCACTCTCCTTTTGAGAAACACCTTTTGGCTTGTTATTGGGCTTTAGTAGAGACTGAATACTTAACCATGGGCCACCAAGTCACTATGCAACCTAAGCTGCCCATCATGAGCTGGGTATTGTCTGACCCACAGAGTCATAAAGTCAGATGTGCACAGTAAGCACTTCATCATTAAATGAATGTGGTATATACAAGATTACGCTAAAGCAGGACCTGAAGTCACAAGTAAGTTTCATGAGGAAGTGGCTCCAATGCCCATGGTCTCCACTTCTGTCACATTATCTGCCACTTCCAGTCTGTGGCCTCATGGGGAGTTGCTTATGATCAGTTGACTGATGAAGAAAAAACTAGTTCCTTGTTTACAGATGTTTCTGTGCAATAAGCAGGTGCCACTCAAAAGTGGGCAGTAGCAGCACCACAGCCCCTTTCTGGGACCTCTCTGAAGGATAGTGGTGAAGGGAAATCCTCCCAATGGATTTCAAGCAGTACACCTGGTTGTTCTCTTTGCTTGGAAGGAGAAATGGCCAGATGTGTGATTGTATATTGATTCGTGGGCTGTGGCCAATGGTTTGGCTGGATGGTCAGGGACTTGGAAGGAACATGATTTGAAAACTGGAGACAAGGAAGTATGAGGGAGAGGTATGTGGATAGACCACTTTAGATGGGCCAAATAAGTGAGAATATTTACATCTTATGTGAATACTCCAAAATGCGACCTCGGCAGTGGAGGATTTTAACAATCAGGTGGATAGGATGATGAGTTCTGTGGAAAACAGTCATCCTCTTTCTCAGCCACTCCCATCATTGCCCAGTGTGCTCATGGATAAAGTGGCCATGATGGCAGGGAAGGAGGTTATGCATGCGTTCAGCAACATGGACTTTCATTCACCAAGGACAACTTGGCTACAGCTACTGCTGAGTCCCCAGTCTGCCAGCAGCAGAGATCAACCCTGATTCCTTGATATGGCACCATCCCTCCAGGTGATCAGTCAGCAACCTGCTGGCAGGTCGATTACATTGGACGACTTCCATCATGGAAAGGGCAGCATTTTATTACTGCTGTAATAGACACTTATTCTGGATAGTTTTTGCCTTCCCTGAATGTAATACTTCTGCCAAAACTACTATCCGTGGACATCCAGAATGCCTTGTTCACCATCATGGTATCCACACAGCATCACCTCAGATCAAGGGACCCACTTCACAAGAAATGAAGTGCTGCAATGGGTCCATGCTCGTGGAATTCACTGTTCTTTCCATGTTCCCCATCATCCTGAAGCTGCTGGCTTGATTGAATGATGGAATGACCTTCTAAAGACACTATTACGATGCCAGCTATGTGACAATACTTTGCAAGGTTGGGACATTGTTCTCCAGGAAGCTGTATATACTCTAAACTAACATCCAATATATGGTGCTGTTTCTCCCATAGCCAGAATTCATGGGTCCAGGAATTAAGAAGTGGAAATGGGATTGGCCCCACTCACTATTACTCCCAGTGACTTACTTAAAAAATTTTTGCGTTCTGTACCCATGACCTTATGCTCTGCAGATCTAGAGGTCTTAGTTCCAAAGGGAGGAATACTCCCACCTGAAGATGCATCACTGATTCCATTAAGCTGGGACGTTAATAATGCCACTCAGCCACTTTGAGCTCCTTATTCTTCTGGATCAACAGGTAAGGAAGGGAATTACCACATTGGCTGTTGTGATTTATCCTGATTACCAAGAGGAAATAGGACTGCTATTGCATAATGGCAGTAAAGAAGAGTGTGTCTGGAACACAGGAGATCCCTTAGGACGCTTCTTAGTACTACTATTCCCTGTGATTAAAGTCAATGGAAAACTACAGTAACCTAATTCTGACACAACTATGAATAGTCTAGACCCTTCAGGAATGAAGGTTTGGGTCACCCCACCAGGCAAAGAACCAAGACCAGCTGAGGTGCTTGCTGAGGGTAAAGGGAATACGGAATGGATGATGGAAGAAGGTAGTTCTAAATAGCAGCTACAGCCACATGACCAGTTGCAGAAACAAGTACTGTAATTGTTACGTGTATTTCTTCCTTGTATGTGTGCATCAAATATTTTTGTTTTCTTCACCTATAAAATAAAATGTAAACAGGTCTAGTGTGTTTTTGGTTGTACATGTGTTAGTGGTATCTTGTTAGTCCCAAATATGACTTTATAATTGGCTTTGTTTAGAGATTATGTATGGTTTAAGGAGATGTGTATGGGTGACAAGTTGACAAGGGTGGACCATGATGGTTAAAGCTGTGTGTCGACTTGGCTGGGCCATGATTCTCAGTGGTTTGGCAGTTATAATGTAGTTTGGCAGTTATGTAATGATGTAATCACCTCCATAATGAGATCTGATATAATGTAATCAACTCCATGATGAGATCTCCTATGAGCAGCCAATTAGTTGAAAGGAAGTTTCCTTGGGGGTGTGGATGTATCCAGTGTACATAGACTTTCCAGCAAGGCTTTCAGGATTTTGCTCTGCTCTGGATCCTGCATTTGACTCATCACCATCTGACATTTGGTTCTTGGTTCTTGAGTCAGCAGATTGCTGTCTTACCTGCTGATCTTGGGTTCATCAGCCCCTGAAGCTACATGAGTCAGAAGAAGCCTCCAGCCTGATGCCTGACCCATGGATTTGAGACTTATCAGCCTCTACAACTACAACTGCATGAACCATTTCCTTGGGATAAATCTCTCTCTCCCTGTCTGTCTCTCTCTGTGTATGTGCATATATATATATGTTTCACTGGTTTTGCCTCTCTGGAGAACTCAGCCTAAGACATATAGCCTCTCATTTTTAGAATATATTTTTGTTAATGTTTGCATGGCATATTTTTCTTCTATCCTTTGAATTTTAACATCTCTATATCACTGAATTTTAATGATAGGTTGTGTTTTTATCTCTTCTGCCAATCTCTCTCTTATGATTGGTGTATTTAGACCATTTATATTTAAGATAATTATTAAGTTAGTGCTTATGTCAATAATTTTAATTTTTTTTTGTTTCTTCTTATTATTTTTTCATTCTTTCTGGTACTTGTAACTCTGTCTCTCTTTCCTTGACTTTCTGTGGGTAACTGGAAAGTGTTTTTAGGATTCTATAAATTTTTAATTGTGTTTTGAGTGTAAGTCTGTATATTTTTCATAGTGGTTGCTCTGGGTGTTATACACATGCAAATTATTTCAGTATTGATAGCTATGAAAATCTTAATTCATTTGAGGGAAGTGTGCAAACTTCACTTGCATTTAGGACCCTAACTTTTGCCCTCTTTAAATGTCATTATCTTAAGCATCAGATGGTGCTAAAAATTTTGTTTAATCTTCAGGTATGATTTATAAAACTTACAGGAAACAATATAGTATATTGTGTTTACCTATGTTCTACTCTTTCAATTGTTCTTCCTTTTTTTTCTCATGCTTCAAGATTCCTTGTTTTATCATTCCCTTTCTATTTGAAGCACTTTTAGTCAATCTGTGTAGATCAGTCTGCAAGAGACAATTTAAAAAAAAAAAAAGTTTTTCTTATATCAAAATAGCTTTAATTTCCTCCTTCATTCATAAAGCATATTTTCACCAGATATAGAAGTTTATGGTTCACAGTACTTTTCTTTTAGTGTTTTAAAAATATTGTGCGATTTCTTTTGGCTGCCTGGTTTAAGATGAGAAATCCACTGTCATTTGAATTGGTATTCCTCTACTGAAAATGCATTTTTTCTTTCTTCTTGCTTTCAAATTTATGTATTTTTCTCTAGTCTTCAGAAGTTTAATTATGATGTGTCTTGGTGTGGATTTTTTCAGTTTATTTATACTCTTTAGGATTTATCTTGGATCTATAAATTTGTATTTTTTGCCCAAATTTAGGAAGTTTTCAGCTCTTATTTCTTCAAATAATCTTTCAGTCCCACTTTCTCTTCTCCTTCCAGTACTCAAATGATACAAATGTTAGATCTTTTGTTATGTTCCACAGGTCCTAGAGTTTCTGTTCAATTTTTTTTTCAGTGTAATATCTCTACTTTTCAGACTACGTGAGTTCTATTGTTCTTTCCTCATTCACTAAGTATCCTAGACGATCTTCACTCTATTATTTTTCAGTTCTATAACTTCCATTTGATTATTTTTATAACATCTTTTTCTTTGCTGAGTTTTCTTCTTTTTTTTTTTTTTTCATTTCTTCCCAGAGAATTTATAATCTCTCGTTGAAACTCTTATGATGGATGGCTGCTTTAAATTCCTCATCAGGTAATTTCAGCATCTAATTCATTTCAGTCTCCGGCATTAGTTGATTGTTTTTCTCACTCAAATTGTGATTTTCTTGGTTCTTGGTATGATGGGTGATTTTTTATTGTATACTGGATATTTTGGCTATTATGGCCTCATACCTTTTTGAAGGAAATATTTTTAATCTTTTCAACAATGTTACATTCTCCTATTTTCATCAAGAGAAGGAGGAAATTCCATAATTTACATTTATTTGTACACACTGTGGTACAGAGAAAATGAGTGTTAAGAGCATCCTTGTTTCAATAACACCAAATGTTTATATTTTATTTGAAATGTATATACAATATTTCATATTGTAAGAGCTCAAAATAACGGTACCATGGTATGTTTTAGGAGCCTTGGTTGCGCAGTGTTTAAGAGCTCGGCTGCTAACCAAAAGGTCAGCAGTTCAAATTCATCAGCTGCTCCTTGGAAACCCTATGGGGCAGTTCTACTCTGTCCTATAGGGTCGCTATTAGTCAGAATCGACTTGACAGCAACGAGTTTGGTTTTTCGGTTTGGTATGTTGTAATGGAAGGAAAATGTTGCCAAACTGTTTCTGTAATGTTTCATACTCTCTTCTCACAAATTATCTTTACAAGGATATCCATTGTCTGTTGTTCTTACTAGTATCCATTGAATTGGCTCTGACTCTAGCTACCAAAGTACAACAAAAGGGAATGTTTCCTGGTTCTCCATCATCTTCATAGCAGTTGATACATTCAAGTCCATTGTTGTGACCACTGTGTATTTTGAGTGCTTTCCAGCCTAGAGGGCTCATGTTCCATCACAACACTATTCTGTTGTGATTCATAGGATTTTCATTGGCTACTTTTCGGAAATAGATGGCCGAAACTTTCTTCCTAATCTATCCTAGTCTGGAAGCTCTGCTGAAACCTGTCCGCCCTGCTGGTATTTGAAATATTAGTGGCATAGCTTCCAACATTAAAGTAATATGTAAGCCACCACAGTACACCAAACACATGAAAACATCCATTGTCTACCTACCTTGATATTACTGTACTGCATATCCTTTAGCATTTACTGTTTATCCTTATATTAAATTCATTAAAACTATTTTAAATCATCATTCCTCTAAATGAGTCAAAGGAAAGGATACATTTGGGATTGCTTTGGCTCCATTGCAGACCAAATAGATTGTTAAAGGTGTTACAAAATACTTTTAAAGGTATTATACCGTGGGGTGGATGGGCTCTAAATCTGTCCTCAGAAGTTACCATTGAGATCAGCTACACCTTACTTTCTCCTCTAGGGTGGTTTACAACAAATTTGATTCACTTAGATTTGAACGAAGAAATTTGAAATTTACTAAGGTCATTAATTCTTTTCTCTCAGAAGCCACATAGAAATAAAGTTCTCTCTTGAGTTTCACATGAAGACTTTAAAATAAACATGAACAAATTTACCGGTCCACAATTTTTTTAATAATAGTATATTCTATTTTAGGTGAAAGTTTACACAGCAAATTAAGTTCCCCTTTAGCAATTTTTATACAGATTTTTCCGTACCATTGGTTACAATTTTTACAATGTCGGTATTCTCATTATTTCCATTCTGTTTATTCTGTTTCCATTGATCCAGCTTCCCTTCCCCTCCTTGCATTCTGTCTTAGTTATCTAGTGCTTCTATAACAGAAATATCATAAATGGATGGCTTTAACAAACAGACATTTATCCTCTCACGTTTAGTAGACTAGAAGTCCGAATTCAGGGTGCCACCTCCAGGGGAAGGCTTTCTCTCTCTGTCAGCTCTGGGGAAAGTCCTTGTCATCAATCTTCCCCAGTCTAGAAGTTTCATAGTGCAGGGAACTCTGGTCCAAAGGATGTACTCCGTTCCTGGCTTTTCATGCTTGGTGCTAATGAGGTCCCTCTCTTCTCTGCTCACTCCTCTCTTTTATATCTCAAATGAGATTGATTCAGATGCAACTTAATCTTGTAGATTGTGTCCTGCCTCATTAACATAACTGCCTCTAATCCCATCTCATTAACATCATAGAGGTTAGAATTTTACAACACATAGGAAAATTATATCAGGTCACAAAGCGGAGGACATGCACACAATACGAGGAATCATGGCCTAGAAAAGTTGACACACATTTTAGTGGGACACAATTCAATCCAGAACACCTTCTTATTTTTGCTTTTGGGAAAATGTTGACAGCTTGGTCTCACATAGTTAATTGTTTAAGGGAGCACATTACTCACAGGTGATATGGTTTATTTTATAAACCGATCTATTATTTGGCCGAAAGGTGACCTGCAGAAATAGCTTCAATTCCAATTTCAAAGGTTATCTTAGGGTGATAGTCTCAGGGGATCCTCTAGTCTCTATCCGTCCAGTAAGTCTGGCCATTTTTAGGAATTTGAGTTTTGTTCTACATTTTTCTCCCATTCTACCTGGAATCTTCCATTGTGTCCCTGGTCGGAATGGTTGGTAGTGGTAGCTGGACACCATCTTCTTCTGGTTTCAGGTTAGAACAGGCTGTGGTTTTGAGGGCTATCAGTCCTGTGGATTAGTTTCTTCTTTGAGCCTTTAATTTCCTTCATTCTCTTTTGCTCCATACTAGTAGGACCAATAGTTGTATTTTAGATGGCTGCTCACAAGCTTTTAAGACACCAGATGCTCTTCACCAAACTAGGACATAGAACATTATCTTTGTGAACTATGTTATGCCAATTGACTAAGTTTTCCTCTGAGACTATGATCCCAAGACTTTTAATCCAGTAAACCAATCCCTCCAGTTGTTTGGATATGTCTAGAAAGCCTGTGTAACTGTGCCTCCTATGTGCTTTGTTATATATGTGGACATATATGCAGCACACTCAAACATGTATATGCATATGACTACAGATACACCTAACCTGCATGTGCATTTACTCGCATATGACTTTCTATACACATATATGCATCCCTATCTTCCTACATAACCACATACATATTTTTTGGTTGTTTTTACTGTTGTTGCAAAATTGTATATGTCATAGCATTTACCAAAATTGTCCCTTTTTTCTTGTGTACTTCTTAGTGTCTTTATTTACCTTGGTCAAGTTGTGCTGACTTCATGCATATTTTGTCTTGCCTTTCCCATCATGAAAAGTATCTACCAACTAGAAAGTGATTTCCCCTCCCTTTCCCTCCCATCCCTGATAACCAACAAAGAACGTTTCTTTCTGTATGTATATCTATTCTAGACTTTTTATAATAGTGGGACCATGTAATATATATGTCTTTTTGTGATTGACCTATTTCACTCAGCATAATGTCCTCCAGATTCATCCATGTTATAAGACATTTCTCAGACTCCTCATCATTCGTTAACATTGCGCATTATTACACTGTATAGGTATGCCAGTCTCTGGTTCTCTATTTATTCTTTTAGTAAAATGTTTTGATGAGCATAAGTATTTAATTTTTAGGAGGTCCCATTTATCTAATTTGTCTTCTGTTGTCTTTGTATTTTTTGTTTGTTTGATATAGGCTATTTATGCCAAAAATTAGATTCAGGAACTAAGAATATTATCTTCCAGGAACTTTATAGTTTTAGCTTTAACATTTAGGTATTTGATCCATTTTGAGTTAGTTTTTGTGCATGGTGTGAGATATGAATCCTGTTTCATTTTTCTGCAAAAGGATATCCAGTTTTGCCAGCATCATTTGTTAAAAACACTTTTTCTTCCCCATCAAATGGACTAGAACTTTGGTGAAGTTCAGTTGCCCATAGATAGATGGAGTAACTTCTGAGTTCTCAATTCTATTCCATTGTTCTATGTGTCTGTCATTGAACCAGTACCAGGATGTTTTGATTACCGTGGCTGTATAGTAAGTTTTGAGATCAGGAAGTGTGAGGCTTCCTACTTTGTTGTTCTTCAATATCGCTTTAGTTATTTGGGGCCTCTTCCCTTTCCATATAGTTGGAGATTAGTTTTTCCAACTCAAGAATGTTATTGAGATTTGGATCAGGATTGCATTATATGTATAGATTGCTTTTGGTAGTATTAACATTTTCATAATGTTAAGTCTTCCAATCCATGAGCATGGATTTTTTTCTTCCCATTTATGTAGATCTCTTTTAGCTTCTTGCAGTAGTGTTTTATAGTTTTCCTTGTGTAAGTCTTTTGTGCCCCTGGTTAGATTTATTCCTAGTGTTTTATCCTTTTGGGGACTATTGTAAATGGTATTGTTTTCTTGATTTCCTTTTCAGAGGCTCTTTGTTAGTGTGCAGGATCCCAACCAATTTTTGTGTGTTGATCTTGTACTCTGCCACTTTGCTGAATCCTTCTGTTAGTTCTAGTAACTTTCTTGTGGAGTCTCTGAGATTTTCTATACATGGGATCTTGTCCTCTCTGAATAAGGATAATTTTACTTACTCCTTTCCAATTTGTGTACTCTTTATTTCCCTTTCTTGCCTTATTGCTCTAGCTAGGATGTCCAGTAAAATACTGAATAAGGCTGGTGATAAAGAGCATCCTTGTCTAATTCCATTTCTCAAGAGGAATGCTCTTAGTCTTTGTCCATTAAGAATAATGTTGGCTAAAGGTCTAATCTCCATAATCTACTAGAAAATCCAACACCTCTACAACAAAAAGACAAATAATCCTGTTAAAAAATGGGCAGAGGAAATGAACAGACACTTCACCAGAGAAGACATTCAAGCAGCCAACAGACA